>NC_056734.1:885199714-885207214 GCF_019279795.1 Protopterus annectens
CCCTCTAACTCATCCGCATAATTTTTCTTTTTTGATATGTGTCTTTAATGCACATAGATTAAGGGTTATACCTGGTAGAGAGTGTTTCCTCTTACCCTAACTGCTGCTACAAAAACAGATGAAAGAGTCATCCCTGGTGACTAGTGGTACCCCCGACCCTAAATGCTGTTAAGGTGTGAGATGAAAGAGTTATCCCTCGTATCTAGTGATACCCCGACCCTAAATGCCATTAAGGTGTGAGATGAAAGAATTATCCCTGGTGTCCAGTGGTACCCCGATCCTAAATGCCATTAAGGTGTGAGATGAAAGAGTAACCCCTGGTGTCTAGTGGTACCCCCTAATCCTAAGTGCCTTTAAGGTGTGAGATGAAAGCATTATCCCTAGTGTCTAGTGGTACCCCTTGACCCTAAATGCCTTTAAGTTGTGAGATGAAAGTGTTATCCCTGGTATCATGTGGTTTCATCCTGATCCTAAATGCCCTTAAGGCATGTTTTTCACCTGATCCACATTGTCTTTTATTTATTCATTTGTTTGCTTATTTTTTGTTATTAAGTGCCTTTGAAGCACTCTGAATAGCGTATCCCAGGTATCAAGTGGTCTTCCCATTCGTAGATACCATTAAGGCACAATGTTATTTGTAATCCTTGATGTCTACTGTTTCCTGCCAACTGACTGTTGCAGGTCTTGCTCATTAGTCTAAGAAAGTGTGGAGGTATGAATACCTCTAAGCCCCACCATGTGCGCGCGCGCACACACACACACACACACACACACACACACACACACACACACACACACACACATGTCTAATCTACCTTCATACTGTACCCCCCTCCTCAACTTCCCAGGTGTTCATTACCATGAGTTGTCAGTAGTGTAGTCCTAATTTATACAGTCCAGCTATTTTGCGTTATTGCCTTCCAACAGGCAATTCCAAATTAAAGCACATGGCTAATTAGCATTTGCATCTACCCTTGAATGCATCATTAACATTTAGCACAGCCGAGACAGTCCCTCCCATGGTACAGCATGCCGTCATATTGCAGCACTTCTTTATTACTTATAGCTGCCTTCTTTTGTATTTATTTTATTCTCCATATACATGCATTATCACTTGTAGCAAACTTATATCTGTACTTGTAAACCATCTTTCCTCTTGTAACACAGTATTCACAGCATCTTCGCCTGAGTTCAACAGCCATGTTCTAAAGGATTATTTACAATAATGCTTCCTCCACCCACATGAACGCAAAGACATGTCCTCTGTTTTTCAATTTGTTCTCTTGCACCCCAGGCATTGGAAGTAACCAGGAGAGAAAGATGGTCTTGAGATCTATTCCCTCATTATTTTGTAGGAATAGTGCAGTATCTACATACTATGAACCACTGTGACTGCACTCTCAGCTGGAATATGTGCTTTTTTTGGATGGACTAGCACATACAACACCCTGTATGCTTGAGTGCAGTACTGTGATTCCCCAGATGGCACCCCTTTAGTGGGACTTCAATCCATTCACACCACTTGATATAGAGATCCAAGCTTGGTGGATTAAGGTGTCTTGGGCACAGGTAAGGTAAAATCTCCATAGCATGGATATACCCCATATTCTGAAGCATCCACTTCACTGAATGTCTCACTTGGAAAACACAGGCCCTTCATAACTTATTCCTTTAGATTCTGTTAGCCACCTGTACCACGCCTGGACACATTTATATTATCAGGCTTTCCTTGAATTCTTCATAAGCATGCCAACCTCATATTGCACATTCATCTTTCCTATTGACCAGTCTTTATCTCTTTCATTCTTTTCAAATATATTTTTATTGATTCCTGTTTACATTAATTATTATCATAAATCGCAACTTTATCTTCTCACTCAAATATATTGTGACTTCCTCCCCCTTACATGCTGGTCCTTTCACCCAGCAGACTCTCACTTAGAACATCTGGATATAATTTAGACATATAGTATGATGGGACAATGTTTTTCCTGTGTTGCATGATTTTTTACTAGGCCAGAAGTGATATATTGACAGCTTGTAGAATTATTTAAACTCCAGCCTTTTAATTAACATTTTAAATCTTAGTGCTCTGAAAGCATGAACAAATAATGTAAGGCCACCTCATTCCCGGTGGTGTCAGAAATAAACACTCCTCATTAGAGGCCTGGTCTGCCTCTGGTATCCCTTACATTGTAAGTTTCCCTGAATAATGGCTGTAGATTGATGACACTTTTCCATCAATCGTTCTCTTATGCTTCCATATATTTCAGGAAAGTAGACAAAGAAAAATCATTTCTGGTGGGGTACTCATGCTTATAACAAACAAACTGTCATGAAATTTTCCTAGTAGAAGAACAAAGATGTTTTGTTGTTTCCACTGACTGAATTGCATTACATTCTCTGGCTTGCACATGCACGCATAAAGCTCATCATAGCCTATGTCAACATTCCACCTCCTCAGCAAATGTAGTGAATGTCAGCTTCAATTTCAACAGTCCCAATGCACCTCTTAGACAATGACATCATCATCCGCTCAGCCTTCAACAAAAATCAATGAAAACCTCGCTTTCTGATATCCTGGATTCCTCAGTAATCAGCCACTGTCCTCTCCTGATAAGAATTAGTAATACACATATTAACTCTATCACACTTTTTGCAGTCTTTAGATTTTCCTTGGCAAAATATGAGTACTTTTGCCATCTTAATCTACCTCTTTTGACTGGGATAAATTCACACCCACAAACATGGTGGAAGTTGCTTTCATCACTTTCTTAACATACCTTGTCCCATCAGGAAACATTTGGTCTTTATGTAAATAGTAGCTGAGAGATAGTCACTTTCTTTGATTATCCCACAACATAAAAATGTTAATGACATATATACATATTCAGTGGTACAAATTCAGGCAGTCTGTAGCATAAGCTGACCAGGATAAATGCATACAACTTTGCAACTTGCTCCAAACAGAAGTTAATGAGTACAAAAGCAGCTATTTACAGAACAAGCAACATTCCGCCCAAAAAAGTCAAGAAGTTTTGAATTAGCTGTTGAACTACCTAGTGGAAAGAAAATCAGGTACAGTATGCAATGTTATCTCAAAAAGGAACTGTTCTTATACCTTATTCCATCCCTGTTGAAATCTTCAGATACCATCTTCTCCTCTTTTCCAAAACATTCACTTCCTCTCTCCATAAAAGTAACCGTGCCATATAAAAATCAACACAAAATACTCTGAAACACCATCGGAACCCTACCATATCCTCTTTGTAAGTCATATTGCTTACTTCAGTTTTGAAAAGCATCCCTGAAAACAACTAATGAAATTCTCCAAAAATTGCCACTAGTGGACATGTGAAAGGAGATGCCTTTCTGATTCAGTCTGTCATTCAAGTCTGTATACAATGTCCCAATGCAGCACTCATCTTCATTACTCAGCTCACACTTACATCTGCCAATGTTGTTAGCCTATGCATAAGGCATTCGTAATTTGATTGCCTAACAGCAGCTCTTACACCTCCTCCCACATTCTGATCTATCACCTTAGTGCCCCATCTGGCAAATATTTCCTACACCTCAGCAGCAATTCAGTTTCAATATCATCTGTCTACATATTGCTTTTTTTTTGCATGATGAACAATGCAGGTTTTAAACTGTATGCAAAACAAGACCTTTCTTCCTTGCACTGACTAACTTCTATATATTATAGAATGGAGGAAGACAAGCTTGTGGACTTTGTATTTGTGGACAAGACACTGGTGTTTAATTAGATGCACCACCTTCATACCTCTCAACTGTTCAGATTTTCACAGAATGTCCAGATTTTTGCCTCCTATTTTTGGTCTGTTTTTCATAAAATTGTGGTTTTCTAGCAAATCATTGGCAAATCATTGAAGATTTAAGTCAGAAAATAATGACAGACATTTGAGTTTCAGATTTCATACCATTCAGAAAATGTATGCTAATGCAAAATCTATTACTCTATCCACTTTCTAAGTTTGTAAGAGCAATATTTAAAAATTGTACCTATTTTTGGGCCTTTGTCCCTCCCATTATTGGCTTTGCCTAGATTTCTTTCTCAAAGAGGTTGAGAGGTATGACCACTTTTTATTCTCCTACAATTGACACACCTTACACAGCATTTATGCTTCACAATTACTTTGCCAACTGCTTGTTCAGAGCTTTTGACCTGCTCCATTTCGCTATGGCATACTCTATCCCTGGGATTCAGCAAGCAGCCATGCAGGAATAAGGTATTCCTGCACGGCAGGGACTGTTCCTGTTCAGCACAGCAGCATGCCATGCATATGTATGAAGGCACGCTGCCGTGCTGTAAAATGGACATGATTCTGTGTATGAGCAGAGGGGATGTGTCTGAGAGCAGAGCTCTCACAATATACATGCTCCCTGTACTCCAGAATTGCCTTTTGGCAATTAAAAATGAGCGAGAATGCTCGTAACACCCCCAACCCATCAGGATAACAAATCTGGTCAAAGCCATAAGGGATAATTTTCCCTACCAAGACAAATGTTGTTAGAATAACACATGTAGCATAAGCACATAGTGCACACCTCCCAACCCATCAGCGTAAGGAATGTGGACAAAGCCAAAAGGGACAATTGTCCCACAAAACAGAAAGTTGATAGAATAAGAGGTTCAGCATTAGCATGGATATTCTGAAGGGTACAAATAAAATAATGCAACAAATATTTTTTTTTAAACATGCAATAAAGTTTAAGCATAGCTGCGCAGATGCGCCTGTTGCTTAGCTATGCTTTGTCCAGCTTAAACAGCACAAGAAGTTAAATAGCAAGAGACATCCAACATAGGCAGTATTGCAATATAGTGTAGTGGTTAGAGCATATGCTTTACAAGCATCTATTCCTGGTTCAATTCCCCACTATATCCAGTTTGCATTTTACATGTGAAAGCAGTACATAAACATTTTTTTTGATAATTAGATACTAAATAACATATTTGTTAACCAGAGTGCTGTAGTAGGTCCAGATGTGAGGTGTCAGTTTAATAAAGTTGTGAAACTCCCAAAGAAACACAAGTGCCCCATACACTATAGTCACACATAAATAAATGTAATGAAAGCACATTGGGGATGTCAGAGACAGTAAACAAATTCTTAATATGTAATGAATGACGCATCAATGCCATACAGCAGATAGTCTATAAAATAAAAAAATAAGCAATGCTAAGCATTGCACAGCTCTTCTTACCAGGTGTAAGCATTGTGTAAATATGACTGCTAAGCAATGAGTAGTCCAGCTAAGTGGATTTTCCCATTGGCAAGCAGTGCTGAACCTGCCCATTTAAGCACTGCCAACCTTAGCTAAGCAGATTTGCCCGTAGCTTACCTTAGCTCAGCATATTCAAAACCATGGCAAAGGGTGGAAAATTGGCCATATTTAAACCCCACAGGCAGGAATACAGCTCATAACTGGTTGCAGCTTTCCACTGTAGGCAGTATAGCAGGAGCTGGTGAGGGCATGCACTTCCGTGCACAGTGCTGGGGCATACAGGAGTCCAAGGTCATGGTAGGACTCCTGGTATAAACCCATGAAGAGAAACTGCTGCAGGGCCTGTACCAGGGCTCCCAATATAAAGCAGAAGCCTGGGACCATCTCATCCGTGATCTCACCAGTGCCACTGGTATCCATCTGACTGGTGAGCAGCTCTGGCACCACTATGCTGACTTGAAGCGGAGAAAGAGGGAGCTCTTGGATGAGTGGGTTCAAGAAGCAAGGCAGAGAGGTGATGTCCCAGCAGTGTGTAAGTAGTCATACCAATAACTGTTTACTAATGTCCAGCCTGTGTATGTGATGGATAGGTATGTCTAAATATTTCTCTATTTCTCTTACAGCTGCAGCTGAGTGGGCTGTAAATCAGGAAGCCCATGCTAGTAGGTTGCAAAGCCTGAGTCACAAGTCTGGTGAGTAACAATCCTGCTTGTAGTAGTCATATAAAAAAATATAAAGTAGTAGAAAGTCACCTGGCAGTATAAAAACTGTGTATGGGTTGTACTGAATAATCCAGACAATATGACAGTAATAGTCCCATATTGGACATTTTTAAATTAAACTGTAACTGCCTGGCAATAAAGTTCTAAATCCTGGACTGGTTGTGTTTACTCTGGTATTGTATGGCATTTATTGTTGCATTCTCTGAATAGTAATGTTGTGTTTACCACTGTTACCCACACTTTGCTACTTAACAAAAATGTCTAGGAATGTCTATATAAGACTGTTGTAAGTACAAGATCAGATTGTACAACCAAGAGAGACTGAGACAGAAAACACTGAAGAGATAGACAGCAATATCCAAATAGCACACTCTGATGAAACCTATATAGTAGTATTTTTAGCAGACACAGCCATGGTTCAAGTGGTAGTAAGCTGTATGCATAATCATACCTCTCAACTGTACAGATTTTTGCAGAATATCCAGATAGTTTGCTCATATTTTCTGCCTGTTCCTCTGTCCCCCTGCTAAATCAGTGGGATGATCTCAGAATTGTAATTACTAAATAATGACATACATTTGATTTTTAGACCACAAAACCTTCAGAAAATGTATATTAAAGCAAATCCTGTCACTCTAGCAAGTCTCCAAGTTTATGAGAGCAATATTCCAGAGTGTGTGCATTAAGAGATTGAGAAGTTTGTGCATAATATTAACTCCGAATCTGGGAATATGTGTGTAAACAGTCTGGTAGTGTTAACAAACATCCCATCCACAGGTCTACCAGGTAAGAGATGTAGAATTTAGCTATAAGGCAGTTGAAGTATACACTATGTACAAACATACCACTGCCCAAACCAAGGCCCTAGGGTATTGTAATAACACCTGTAGAGTAATGATTAGAGAAATAATCATTAAAGCTGTGAGTACTGCAAGGATATATAAGTTGTTAATTGACATCTCTCTCACCCCATCACCATATCTGCAACAATAATCTAAACACACAAATCAATGAGTATGTTTACACCAAACCTGCTGTCGGGACATGTGTCCTATTGTTCAACAAATATTGAAATGTGTTTCTATTAATGTTCCATGTTGAAATACTATCATTGGTGGCCTGTTGCTATCAGTGTAACATACATGCAGTTGTAATGACCACTGTAATTCCACATATGCATGTGTTCTGTTTGCTATGAACTGTTCCAAATCTGGTGTTTTGGGTTAATCAGAATATCTATGCATGCTGTTATAACTAATCCTGGATTGTGTTGACTACTACTAACCCACATATGTTCTAAAACTGCAACACCATAGAACGTTTGGGAAGGCCGGTCCCAGAGGACCCACCTCTCCTACCTCATCTGGCTGTGGCACTGGGCCCCAGCATGTCTGGGATCCACCCCAGGACCTCCTCTTCTGCTGGTCCTGCGCCACCTTTTAGTGGAACCGCCTCAGGGGATGGGGCTCATCCCTCCCGGGAGCAGGTGCGGACAGAATCCTGTCACCTGAAGTCAAGTCCAGGGATT
>NC_056734.1:885209714-885282214 GCF_019279795.1 Protopterus annectens
CTTGACTAAAAACATCACTATCACACTGACAAGAAAAACTGCGTGTAAGACAGTAAGCTCTAGCCCACCACTGTTCCCAATGGTGAAACATATGAAAATGTGCAGCCATATACCTTAATATTTCTTATTACTGATATTTCTCACATGTTGTAACAACCTAGGTTAAAATCATTTAATACCCCTCCCCCATAAAATGCCTTACAAGGGCATATAACAGTGTTCTCCATACACTGACCTCCAGACTGTACAGGGTCACACATGTTTTGTCCAGCTGTAGCCCTCATATATATGGACCCTCCCCCACAATTTGTGCGGGAGTCCACAACATCACTGGAATGATAGCAGGAATGTCAGCACTAAACAATGATAGCCCATTACCTATCAACCTCTTAATGCGTGCCATCTGGACAAAGTCTGGCATATAGGTGGAGGACAGAGGCTGAAACATAGGGCTATATTTGAAATGTTGCTGTAATACACTGTAAAAGTTGCTGGTGTTACAGGATTGGTTGCAACATACCCTTAGTCAGAAATATGAAGTCAGAAACACAAATGGATGTTGTCATGTACTAATAGCAATCAGTGGAGAGAATGCCACTGGTATGTCAGGGACTGTGGGGAACAAACAAAACATAACAGCCAATCCTCTGGCCATCATGTGGATAGGCCCACAGTTGAGAGCTACGCAGACAGACTGTATTCCATGCAAAACTAGCTTGTACATGCAAACCCTGTAAAACTATCAGTATTCAATGCATATAACAGCAATACTCACACACTGTCCTTAGGTCTGGAACCTTATACAAACATGTAGTTGGCCTGTGTCCACAAGTTCTGTTGTAAAAGGTATTACTACTTGCTGTCTGTAACACCACTGCCCACACACAGGAAGGATGTCTTCCATACAGGAAAGATAAAGGGACAAAGCCCACATGATGTAGTCATTTATCATAGTGGGTTGCTATGACATTGGCTATTAAAAGAATTACACAGCAGCCTGCATGCAATTAGCAAGTGGGGAAAACCAATTGGTGCAGAGACCATCACCTAATCATGAGCATCACCTACAAAAGCCATGCTACAACCTGTTCATACCAGCTTGATCCCCTGTAGTGGAAAGAGAGAGATATAGAGAGAGAGAGAAAAAGGAAAAACAAAAATAATACTAAAAAAAAAAATAAAAACAAGGAAGACATCAACTGGAACACAAAAGAGAGCATAATAATAAAACAGGTGTGTGAAACATGTCAGCATGCAATTGAATGTAGTACTTGGTGTGTAATAATGGGATAGATGACTTGGAAAGATTTATATGTGCCATCAAGGCTTGCTGTAATGATGTCCTGCTGAACAACTGCTATGGACATAGTATCTGGCCCTGTGGACAGTGGGCCATACCTGTCAACTGTGCAGATCTGCACAGAATGTCAAGATTTAAGCCATCATAGTGTTTGTTCTGTTCCTCCAAACATCTATATTAGTCTGGCAAATAGCTGAAGGTGGAAGTAATGAAGTCATGACAGACATATGAGTTTCAGACCCCACCACCATATGAACAGTCATGGTAATGTGAAATGTTTCATGCATAAACTTCATAGGTTTGTAATAGGTAAATCTGCAATCTGTCCCTATATATCCCCCCCAATGTTAGGCTTTGTCCACATGTGATGCTCTATTTTGTAGCAAGGCAGAACAGTTCAGCTGTGGAGGAAGGAGGTTCAGAGTGTGGATCCGAAGTCCAAATGCACTGTCTCTCTCTCTCTCTCTATATATATATATATATATATATATATATATATACATATATATAGACATGTATGTCTACATATATACATACACACACACACACACACACACACACACACACACACACACACACACACACACATATATATATATATATATATATATATATATATATATATACATTGTCCCTACTCTTGAATGACTGTGCTACATGATATGTTTGAGAAAACATCACCCATAGCTGCAGCTCGGATGGCTTAGTGGTAAATTGCTTTGGCTATAGTGTGCAGATCCTGGGTTCAAGTCTTGCAAGGGCTGATTATTTTGTTGCTGGGCAGAACAAAGGCTGTTGGATACAAAGTGATTAAGGCACTTTTAAGCAGTTGTAAGCTGGTGCAAAATGGACAGTTATGTATGGTGCAAAATTATTTTTGGGAACAGATTGCCCTTTTTTAAGGTGAGAATGGAATATTGGGGAAGGATAGTAGGTATATTTGGGGAGGTAGGTTGGGTCAGAAGACAGACAAGACAGCATATAGGGGTGGTATATGACACATGTGGGGGTAAACAACTTGGACGGGGAGGGGTGTTTGGAAATAGGAAGCCCATGAGCCTCCAAATGGAAACAGTGGGACTGAGGTCCACACTCATGGGCAGTCACCACTGCACCTTCATGGCCCCAAAGGTTGCTGTTCTGTGGGCTGAGCAGGAAGGGCAGGCTGACCCTCTGATTGTGCCACATGGCGCTCAAGCTGGCATAGCAGATCTCCCAATTCTCTGCAGAGCTCCCTATGCACCAAACTTCAGACTTGACTTCCGGTGACTGGATCCTGTCTCTGCCTGCTCCTGGGGGGGAAGGAGACCCATCCCCTGAGGCAGTTCCACCTAAGAGTGTTGCAGGACCAGCAGATGAGGTGTTCCTGGGGTGGGTCCAGATGTGCTGGGGCCTGGTGCCATGGCCAGATGAGTTGGAAGAGGTGGGTCTGCTGGGAACAGCCTTCCCAAACATGCTATGGTGTTGCAGTTTTAGAACATATGTCAGTTAGTAATAGTCAACACAATCCAGGATTAGTTATAACAGCATGCATAGATATTCCCATTAACCCAAAACTTTAGATTTGGAACAGTTGCATAGCAAACAGAACACATGCATATATGGAACCACAGTAGCCATAACAATAACATGCAGGTTACATTGATAACAACAGGCCACAAATGATAGTGTTCCACCATGGAACATGAGTAGAAACACATTTCAATATTTGTTGAACAATAGGACACATGTCCTAACAGTAGATTTGATCTAAACATACCCATTGATTTGTGTGTTTAGATTATTGTTGCAGATATGGTGGGGGAAGAGAGAGATGTCAATTAACAATTTTTATATCCTTGCAGTATGATATCCTCTTACCTTTTATAGGTTCATAGGTAGATTCATAGGTAGGTACCAAGCTATCAGCCCTAGGGCCTATACAGGCCTAGCCAAAAAGGTACCCTGGCTTTCGCCACCCAAGAAAATTATTTTCCTGTGCCCTTGTTGAGTAGAGCCACATAGGTGATTCCCTGGGTGAATTTCCTTTTTCCCATCCAATCATCAAGATTTTTTTCTGAAAGGTGCTAATGAGGAGCTTTATTTGTTATAGATAGGTAGTTTGTTCCAGAGTATGGGAAGTCTCTGGGACAGGAATCTATCCCTCCAGCATGTTATGTTTATTGCAGTGACAAGATTTAGGTCTCTAGAGCTTATAGCTCAGAGGGATTGGGATTTCTTTAAGTGGAGCATGTCCAACAGCTCTGGGTTTGACATAGCTTTGTATGTTAGGCAGAGATCGCCTCTGAGTAGGTGATATGTGATAGAGTAAAGCTGGAGTTTTTTGAGACGTTCTGCGTAGTGCATCTGTTTGAGGCTAGTAATCCTCTTTGTGACATATTTCTGCAGCCTTTCCAGTTGTTGTAGATGTCTTGTGAGGTACACACCAAAATGGGCGTTGTACTCTATAATGGGTCTAATGAGTGACGAGTACAGGGGAACAATAACCTCTTTTTTCCTGGATGAAAAACCTTTTGTGATGAGGTGTGCCATATAGAAGGATTTTCTGACTACTGTGGCAATGTGATTATCAAAGGAGAGACTAATGTCCACCTGTGTCCCAAGGTCTCTTATCACACTTTCAGTGTCAAGTAGACTACCACCTATGTGGTAGCTCATGCGTACAGAGTTTTTACCAAAGGGGATGACAATGCACTTTTTGGCACCATGGTTTTGACACCAGGCATCTGTCTCAGTGAGGCCCTTTTGTAGGATGTCTACATCATTAGGAGTTTCAATTATGGCTCCTAGTTTGCAGTCATCTGCAAACTTTGTTAGCCAAAGACCTTCTGTGTTAGCCTGTACTTCAGAAAAGTAGATACCAAACAGGAGAGGACCCAGGACTGAACCATGTGGTACTCCACTTGTCACTGGCCTGAAGTCAGATTTGAAGTCTGCTACTTTCACAGTGTGAGTTTTGTGGTTGATGGTGCAGTGGTAGCATTGTTGTTTCACAGCTAGAGGTTCTCTGGTTTGATTCTTGGATGGGGTGCCTTCTGTGTGGAGTCTGTATGTTCTACCTGTGTTTGTGTGGGTTTGTTCTGTTGTTCTTCCATGTTGCCAAGACATGTGTCTGCAGTATTTTTTCCTGGGCCTCTGCTGAAAATAGGCTTTTGTTCCAAGTTGGACTTTTCTGGTTAACAAATGTTAAATAAATAAAATTGACAGGCATTTGAATTTCAGACTAATTCTTCAGAAAGTCCATAGTAACACAAAACCTTTTATTCTAGCAATTTTCTAAGTTTATAAGATGAATATTTGAAATTTGTCCCTATTTTTGGGACTGTATTCTCCCATTATTGGCTTCATCCAGGTTTTTTGTGCTAAGGTTGAGAGCTATGGTGAGAACTGAATTCACTGAATATGTTTGAGGGCTGCAGTCCCCCATTACTGGCTTTGTCCAGGTGTTTGTGCTAAGAAGTTGACAGCTATGGTGAGAACTGAATTCACTAAATAGTAGCCATTTAAGTTTCAGTCTTCCCCTCTTTTGCACAACAGCTGATTTGGCATAATGATATGTTACTCTGTTTTGCACAGGGTCCTGGGTGCAAGACTTGACAGTGAAATGCATGGTTGTAGCACAGCATTTTATTATAGCAACTTTCCAAGATTATACAAGAAAAAGTTTTAAATGTGTCCCTGGCTTTTGTCCCTCCCCAATACATTTTGGCTTATTCCAGATTTCTTATGCTGCAAAGTTGAGAGATACAGCTGAGTGCCGAGTAGATATTACAAGGAGCTGAAAGGTGCAAGGGAAGACAAGTTTAGTGCTGCTTATAGGGTGCCTGCTTCCATTGTTAATAGCATGACAGGTAGTGTACTTCTTTTTGATGCAGAAGACTGTGGGTTCTACTCCCACAGTATGTAGATATGTTGCTGATATTGTACTGTGTTGTAAACGGGGTAAATGCTGCCATCTTGAGAATGTCCTCTTTGGTGAAGATACCTAGTAACTATGAATCCATCCGTTATTTGCCATCCATTCCCTATTGCAATATTACTAGCTTATCATTTTTTTATGTAATATAGGCAATTTATTCCTCAAGGGCAACAGGCACTTTATTTGTAGATGAACCAATGAAATATACAGTTGTTTGCTATCAGCAACCTCTTCATTATTTACAGATCTTTTAATGTGGAATTATTTAGATGACTTTTACTTCTGCAGAGATTGTGCATATTTACTGATACTGGTGGATTCTAGAAGTTTGAGTAGACTTTTATGATGGAAATGTTCTCAATTGGGCAGTATTGTCTTTACTGATGCACACCCTCTAACAACTGAACTGTATTATATAAGGGAAATAATTTAATGCAATCAGGAAGGTGCATCACAGAACACATGTATGTTTTGTGTGCAAGGGACCTTTCATTTGAAAATAGCCCAAAGTTAATCTTTATCTGCCACTAGCCAAATGTATTTTCTTTGAATGTGGGTTTCAATGCTGTTTCAATGAATGTGAGTTTCAAGGGCAGAGAAGTTTTAATGCTAAGTCTGTTTTCATTGTGAGACTGCATTGCTTTGGTTAGCAGATTGCTTAGTGTTTGTGCTGTAAAATGCAAAATAAAACTTTCAAATGAAATCCAAATGATTGTAGAAGTAAAGCAGTATGCACATTAGTGTTTATGGTAAATGGGGTGAAATAGCCAAGTAATGGTTCATTGGAATGACTGCAGGGGGGAGGATCCATTCGACCATGATTTTGTGAAAGGGGAGGGTGGCAAACTCAGACAGCTCCGGCTGAACTATACCTCTCAACTGTCCATATTTTCACAGAATTAATAGATTTTTGCTTCTAATTTTTGCTCTGTTCCTCATAAAATGGGTGTTTTTTCTGGCAAATCATTTATGAATTAAGTCACTAAATGACAGAGACTGAGCTTCAGACTTCATAACCTTCAGAAAAATTCATGCTAAAGCAAGACCTGTTATTTTATCACCTGTCTCAGTTTATACAAGAGCAATTTTTAGTCCTGTTTATATGTTCCTCCAATATATTTGGCCTTGTCCAGATTTCCTGCACTAATAGGTTGAGAGGTATGTACAAATAAATTGCCTTATAGAATTAGGCATATCCAAACCTCTCAACTGTCCCCGATTTTGGCTCAAAATATTGTTCTTCCCCTAATAATCCCTCCGCAAAATGGCAATTTTGGAAGAAAACATGGGGGTTTACAATTAATAAATAACTTTAATAATCAGACTTATAGATTACTTTTATTTCAGAAATGCATGTTGATTATTTTTGTCAGCTGCTCAAGTTAGCAGTACTAATATTTAAAAAGTGTCCCTTTTTGACAGGTTCCCAGCTGTATTGTGTGGCTATTTTATATTTTTGAATCACATTTTTGGTCCATTTTTTCATAAAATTGTGTTTTTTGGCAAATTGGTAACAAATCATTAAAGACTTAAGTTAGAAAATAATGACAGACATTTGAGTTTCAGATTTCATACCCTTCAGAAAATTAATACTAATGCAAGACCTACTATTATATTATCTTTCTAAGTTTATAAGAGCAATATTTAAAAATTGTCCTTATTTTTGGGCCTTTGTCCCACTTCTATGTATGGCTTTGTCCAAATTTCTTGCTCTGAGGCTGAAAGGTATGACAAATGTGTCAGGGTCATCACAGTCAGCCAGAGAAATTTCAAATTGTGACATACTTGTTGCACCCCACACCCCCATTAGTGACTCTGGATGTGTCCAAGCAAGGCAAGAAGCAGATATGCAGTGTAAATGTGCAGAGTATCCCCCCATCCAAAGTAGACACAAGTATTACAGTGTCTTTGCATCTGCCCTTGATTTTGCAGAATGTTCTGGTTTCTGTCATATTTTTATACTGTTGATTTATGCTTATTATTATTCAGAAAGTGCCTGTTGCTCTGTGTTTAAGTAGCAATGCTTTAATGACCATCAGGTAAGCTTGTCTGAGATTATAAGATGCAAGTAAGCTTTAATAAGCATTCTGTTAAGGAATTGCTAACATTGAAAGCCTTTCTGTTGTTGCCATGCAGAGAATACTTACATAACTAGATAAAGTATAAGCCTTTGGTATTGAAATGCATATGACAGTATTTGTAATAAAGGACAGGATTACATTATTTTAAGAAGCTCATTACATTTGTTGGAGATTTGCAGTCATCTTTACAGGCTTTACCTGTAAACTAAACAGAATTCCAATTTATCATGTGTGGTCCATAACCTGTGCAGTAATCCTTTTAGCAATGTATCTTGAGCTTGTTTCTTGTTTGCTTTATATTTTTTGCTTTGATCATGTTTTCCCTTTAACAGGTAGATAGTTGTTGTCAGGCAGCAGGTCTTCTTTTGGATAAGAAACATTTTTACAAGTGGGGGTATTGCAGAGATTGCTACTTTCAGCATTTTAGTTGGTACTTTAATAAAGCTGAATATAAATTATAATTAGAACTGCAGTGCAAGGAGAAGTGATTTGAGTTGAGTGCTGCTTGTTTTTCTTATACTTGATTTTGACTGGCATTCCAGTAATGAATTTAAAAAGTAATTTATTTTTTCATGCCTCACAACCTTTTTGTTTCCATCTAGATATTAAGAAATCTGTCATGCAGCCAATGCATTGAAATATTCTTTTTCTTCTATACTTCATTTTGTCTTGATTGGACACTCATAATGATGGTTTGGCACCCAGGGCAGCATATTTAATTAAAGTTACAGTTTTTGTGGTTTTCAGCATAGCTCCTCTCCTTTCTAGTTGGCCACACCCCCTCCCATTGACCCCCACCCATTCAGCTGTCTCCTGCAGCCCCCCTTTGATTTGAAGTCACCAGCTGCCACTGCTTCCAGGTACAATGTACCGGGAATGGCTCCCTGCATATACACCCCAGGAAAATAATGTCATTATAAACTACATCATACTACATCATGGAACCCTATTTGGCCACAGGGCCCATGATTTGCAGGAGAGGACCACCTTGTGGAATGAGCTCATCCACAGGGTAAATTATGTCAGCCTGCATAACAGCAGTTATGAGCAGGTGTGGCATTGGTGCACCATTCTAATCTACCACACCCATCAGCATGCTGCTCCAGTTAGGAGGGACCAGCTAGCCACAGGTGGGGGTCATGCCATCCAGTCCCCACTGACACATGCTGAGGAGCTCCTCACCAGCCTTGGTGCACCCACCCACCAGCCAAGCCAGGAACCTGAAGATAGCATTGTGGAGGTGGGTGCCACCCACACAATGGACGAGGAGCACACAGGTAAGACCCCAGGGCACATTAGTAGGCCACTATTGCTTATCCATCTTCATCTGTAAAGTATCTACATGCATATGTCAGATAACATAGTCTGTTGCTGTAGTGTAGTAATGAAGACATATGCATAATCTGTAGAATTGTGGGTTTGTACTATTGATGTACTGAAATGTTGCTCCCACCCTGTACCAATGCCACAGGTGTGGCTACTGACATTACATCTCTCCCACAACTATGTAGGTCCCTCTGGTATACAACTGGCACAGCAGCCTGTAGCTGGTGAGTATGGAGTTGTTTTGTTCAGGTTTGCCAATACACCGGCCATGTTATGGCCATGGTATTTGCCATTAACACATTTAACACACCTACCCATAATGCATACTGTACATGTTCACTTATCATTGCTGTTAACTGTACTGCATCACAGTGGTCACCATGGTGGCATATCAGAAGGGTATGTAAGAGTCCTGCAGTATACCTAACAACCTGTCAGTGCAAGATATGTGGACAGAGATTAACATAATTGTGAGACAAATGACCTACAGTAGGGACATGTCTGAAACATTACCCTTATACATTGGCTACAACAGTGTATACACCACTATTACAATGGCAACTGTTCCTGATCTAAACAATGTCAAATCACAATACCACATTTCACACCTTTAACAACCTCTAATGTTATCCTAACATGAGCAATGAATGTGTAATATGGAATCCTATGTTAGGACAACAAATATGGGGAATACATACCTTAACAAAAACTGGAAGCATATGTGTGCACACACTCCACATAATGTATTGTGGAAGCAGCTTTTGAGGTACTGACAGCATTCACTCTTCTTGAATAAACAACTTCCATCAAGTACAGGGCCTCAATGTCACACCAAGTAATGGTCTGCTGTCCAAGAAGTATGTCCATGACATTTGCCCACTCACCTGCAACAAAGGCAGCCGTGGCTTGCACACATCTTACAAACCATGGAATGGATCCCATATCCAAAAGGTAGCACTTGGGACTGGGAGAAGTAGCCTTGCCTCACCATTGCATATACCATGGCAAACAATGCAGACAGTCATGTATGTGTGTATGAAGTATAGGACAACATTAATGTAGAAAATAAACAGATGCTCATCCAAGATAGATGACAACACATGTTGCAAACTGGTCATTGAAGCTGCCCAGAAATATGCAGCAACACTGTAGGACTTGCAGGAATGTCTAGCAAGTACTGCCTATGCAGGACCTATGTTGACAATTGCCTGGAATCTGCACAAGTGTGGCTAATGGGTTAGGGTATTCAGATGGAAGAGTTGTTCCACAGGAAACATCATCCAGGGCTGCCTACAGGTAGCATATACATAACATCATGTCTCCCAAAGGCATGTGTTGCAATGTGTAATGGTGTACTGAGACCAAGGCTGAAACCTACAGACAGTATTAATAAAGATACATGTGGTGCACAAGCAACACTTCACTCCACCTCAGGCCCACCATCCCCATTTTTACCTTGCTGATGCCAGTGTACACCTTTAGGTTTGCTGTTCATTAGCAGGAACTAGGCTAGTAGATATGGCATTCTGAATTTGGAACACTGCAAAATGACACTCATATGTGGCCCATAGTTGTCAAGCATCTGCAATAAGGCTGAGGATGGGCAGGGGTGTCATTCTGAAACACAACAGTGAACTGAAGCATACATCCAAAGCTCACTAAGAATGGCTGTATCTGAACACAGTCAAGGTCATGAATTGTGCCAGACATAACCCTGACTCTACAGCAATAGTGAAGGCACTGTGTGACCTCCAAGGGCTATGCACTTGAGCTGACCTTGCAATCCGGCACAGTTGGGGAACATTTGTAGGGCGGAGTGACCAAATAATGGCAAGTGAAGATGGGCCATGCTAGTATACCCCTTCCAGGAATGGTGACTGCTGTAGTTCACTTAACAGGTGCTGCAACAATCCATTGTGTTAAGGCTGTGCACACTTATGCAACCCACATATTGTATGCATCTCATTCAGCATCTGTACGACTAACACATTTGTTTGATGCTGCATTGGATTGCACAGGTCATATATCACATATCAGGTGTGTGTGTGATGTTAACATATGCAGTATTGCAGCCCCATTGCATATCATGGAAAAGGCTGGCATGTCAACAAGGGTGTGTACACTCCTCATATCCACATTAAGCTTTGAAGGTTGTCAGCGTAATCGGATGTTATTGCTCATACATGCACTGCTGATGATGAGATCTGCAAATCAGAGGTCAGGCATTAACTATTCACATCAGTCCTCATATCATCCCAGGTATGTGTCAGATAAACACATAGGGGCTGTGAGCAACAAAGCAAACATAACTGCCACACATATACACATTCAGCAATAGTGTGTACACTCATGAGGTATGGTGAACAATACATGCCAGGGTGCTGTACAGATGCACAGCAATACTGTGTACATGGGTGCAGTGTGTTCCAGGGGAAGGAGAATAGGATCATAGGTTCATAGGCTGGTACTGGGCTATCTGCCCGAAGGCATATATTAGCCCAGCCATATTGTGTGGTATTCACTGACCCTTTAGTAGTTCCCTAGACCCTTGTACTAGCAGCTAGTACCCTTGGCCCCTATCTAGTAGTGTTGTTGGTGTGATCCCCGGTGTGAACTTCCTGTTACCCATCCACTCATCAAGGTTCCTCTTGAAGAGTGATAGTGAGCGGCTCTGTCTTATGTAGATTGGGACCCTGTTCCATAGTAAGGGAAGTCTCTGCGAAGGGAATCTATCCCTCCAGCATGTTCTATTCATTGTTGTGTTGAGGTTTATATCCCTAGAGCGTGTAGCTTGAGTAGATTTGGTTTTGCTAAGATGGAGCATGTTCAGCAATTCTGGGTTGGACATGGCTCTGTACGTTAGACAGAGATCGCCTCTGAGAAAGCGGTATGCAACAGAGAACAGTCATAGCTTTTTCAATCATGCTGCATAGGGCAACTGTTTGAGGCCAGTAATCCTCTTGGTTAGGTACCTTTGTGGTCTCTCCAGCTGTTGGAGATGTCTAGCCAGGTACATTCCAATTGGTGCATTGTACTCAATAATGTGTCTGATGAGGGAAGAGTAGAGGGGTACCATTACATCCTTAGATCTTGATGCGAATCTTTTTGTGATCAGATGGGTCACATAGAAGGATTTTCTAACCACTTTGGCAACATGGTTATCAAAGGAAAGCTGACTATCTACTTGGGTCCCTACATCCCTTATTTCTTCTTCAGATTTCAGGGGATTACCTCCTATGTTGTAGTTTGCTGTTACTCTGTTTTTTCCAAAGGGGATTACTACGCATTTTTTTTTGCATTTAGCTTGAGACCATGGCTTTGACACCATGCATCAGTCTCATTTAGGCCCTTCTGGAGGATCTCCATGTCGGCCGGAGACTCTATTATAGCACCCAGTTTGCAGTCGTCCACAAACTTAGTCAGCCACAGCCCTTCCGTGCTTGCCTGTACTTCTGAGAAGTAT
Organism: Protopterus annectens; assembly: GCF_019279795.1. NCBI lineage: Eukaryota > Metazoa > Chordata > Ceratodontiformes > Protopteridae > Protopterus > Protopterus annectens. The sequence goes on from NC_056734.1 coordinate 885,221,804, forward strand.
ATGCCAAACAGGAGGGGCCCCAGGACAGAGCCCTGAGGCACGCCACACATTACTGGTCTGGATTTGGACATAGATCCCGCTACTCTTACTTTATGGGATCTGTCTGAGAGCCAGTTTGTGATCCATCTTGTGATGTAAGGGTTTATGCCCAGACTGGTGAGCTTATCAATAATACCTGAATGGGGAATGGTGTCAAATGCTTTAGCAAGGTCAAGGTAAGCCGTGTGTACCTCCTTTCCCTTATCTATAGCCTGAGTAACTGCCTCAAAGAAATTCACCAGATTCAGGAGGCATGATCTGCCCTTGACGGAGCCGAACTGTGTGGGGTCCAGCGACTGGAAGTTCCCAATCTCTCCATTTATGAATTCCATAATGATTCGCTCCATAGCCTTACAGAACAGACTAATCAGGCTTATTGGTCGGTAGTTCCCAGGGTCAGTCGTGGCCCCACCCTTGTGTAGCAGGACCACCATTGCCTCACCTACTAATACAACTAATGCGCCACAGAGATGTATAATGTTGGTAACAAGGATTGAGTATAGCTGCAGTGCATGCTGGTGAGTGCCATATGTCATGCATGTTGACTGTTGGGTAGTCAGAGGTCTGTGTAATATCTTTGTGCCACCTCACCTGTAAGTGTGTGTGTGTGTGTGTGTGTGTGTGTGTGTGTGTGTGTGTGAGAGTGTGTGAGTGTGTGTAGATGTAAGCAATAACGTACAGATCTTGAATTACATTTTTTGTTTTCCTGTCACAGGTGGCGAGGTGGGTGAGGGTCCCTCCTGCAGGCAAACTGATGTTAGTGTCCATACAGACTCTGACAATGATGATAGGTATGTGAGGCACAGGCAGGATTATCAGGGGCTGAAGCTGCACCATCGGTTGACATCCCACTTTTATCCACCCCATCCCCACACACAGTCACAATGCCCATACATACCCCATCACCAGTGGCCATAGATGAGGGACAGTTAGTGGGTGGTGGCATGGGACAGGACAGTTTGGGGACTATGGCAAGTGTGTCTGTACACAGCAGCCATAGCTGGATGACCAGCGAGGTACCACACAGGCATATGTATAGGGGTGCTCATCATCATGGCCCTGGCAGAAGTGCCACAGCAGGTGTCACCAGACACATGTTTCAGGCCATCATGGAGGCACAGGCATGTAAAAAATGTTACACCAGAGTCCAAATCCCCAGAGGGCTAGTCATTCTGTTGTACTCGACAACATCTGTGATCTTGCAGATGCCCACCATTATTTTGCAGAAGTCCTGGATAGATGGTGGGGTGAGATGGTCAGAGTCCTCAGCCGGGTAGTGTCGGTGTTAGAGCATATGGTGGGAGTAGGGCATCAGCCACATGGATGTAGGTCAGCAACTCCAACAGGTGGTGGTCAACGTGGATGTGCAACACGTCATAGCCACTCCCATAGGGGCAGTACCAGCACCAGCACTGCAGGGAGAGTGCTGTCCAAACCACAATGCAGCAGGCCATGTGCACGTGGTCCTGGCCAGTCTCAGCAGGGATGCAGATCCAGTGAACAACTGTCATCATCAGGGGAGAGTAACATATCTGGGCTTCTACCTAGTAGTGCCTGTGGAACCCCTGGCAGGCACAGTTCCCATGTCCGTGGTCAGACACAGTTAACTGTACTACCTGCCATGTATGGTCTGCAGCTGTCCAACAAACCCCTGTATAGGGCAGCCACATGGCAGAACTGTGTGCATACACACAGACACACACACACACACACACACACACACACACACACACACACACACACACACACACACACACACCAACACAGCTAGGGCACCTCCATACCTGCACACACCACATCTGCACAGCTCAATTGATAAATAACTCCCTAACACACACACACACACACACACACACACACACACACACACACACACACACACACACACACACACACACACATGATGTCAACCAAATGGCTCAGCCTAGATCTCTGGCAAACCCACAACACACCCTGTGCATATGATGATACCTGTGCCACATCCCTGTCATCCATACCATCAATGCAGATACATTCTAATATGGTTCTGATGCACAGTGTGAATGTACTAAGGTTTATCAATGTAATGTTGTTGAACATGTTTTCAGCTGGAATGTTTAATGCTTACATGTCGGGGTGTGTAGCTGTCCAGCCATGATGCAGTATAGCTGTTATTAACATTGACTGATTGTGATCTCCATAATGTATTCAGTTTGTGTTGTAGGTGTCTATGTGTCAGGAAGATGTTGGCCTGCTGTCCTTTCATACAAGGGGCATGGCACTGTGGTGACACATTGACTGTGTTGTATCCTGGGTACAGCTGAACACAAGTAACAGGTCTGTATAACAGTTACTGCATGTGCCACATGGCTGATCGGTCTAAGGGTGTATACAGGTGAGTGCATGGTGGCTAATGTTAGCAGCTCTTCTACAGTGGACAATGGTAAGTGTACTGGGTGGCACACACCAAATGTTTGTGAATAACACACACACCCAGAGGCTTTGGTGTTGATGCAATGCATAGAAAATACTGTACACATGGATGTACTTAATTTTGCAGTGAACTAATTTTGGCCTATGTAATTCCACCAAGACCAAATAGGCAAAACATCACATCAGTAAATAATCAGTCTGCCAGTTTAATGTCATTGACGATGGAACTGGCAGGGTATATGTCCTCTTCCCCAATGTAGTGCAATACTGGAGTTGATAAGTATAGGTGTGCTGGTGTGGGTGGCACAGCCCCCCACTTTGGAGGGTGTGGGGTGGCGTAGAACCACACATAGTGTGATTAACAACTACTTAACCTGTTAACATAAACTGTACAATATAACAGCAAACAAAGCATTGGGATACACACAATAATAACCCCAATGTGGGTGGCTGTGCCCACAACAACCACACCCAACTATATATACCAACTTGAATATCACTGTACAGCTGTACATTGGGGAAGAGGGCATTTACACATCTACTACTAGTTTTGATGGAATGAATTGCCACAAGATGATGCCTTTTAAATGTTAGCTTTTGCCAGTTAGTTCTCAGACAAATGATCTCCTCGGACATGTATTTTCTGCAAACTGAAGTAGATCCCTACACATACACACACACTTACTTGGTAACACTGAGAGTAGAACCCCTACCTAAGTACTCATTGATTCTAATGTGTTTGGTCTTAACTGCACACACCATGGAGCTTTTAGGATGATTTGTGTCCCGAGTCTTGTTAAGTGGAGAACATAACCAGGTCTTGTACAGTATGGTAATGGGGGATGTACTGAGCGTTAATGAACAATATATAGCATGACATACTGTTATACACATATTGACAAACACATAACAGTCATAGACACATCTGACAGACCTGGGTTTAGCAGTGCTAACTACCTTGTCAGTGAGTTGATTCTGTTACAGAGAATTTGCACACAGCACATGCATCATTGGGCTGGATAGTGTAATTAGTTACCTGTATGGTTGATGGTGACAGCGGTCCTCATACAGTGGACCTTGGGACATGTACTGGGGCACCATGGTGTAAAAACAGTATACCCAACACCTACATACCACATTGAATATTGTACTCACTGAAACCCATGATAATGCTCTGATATACCCACAATCACACATTGACCGGGACTATCTAATCAGTGCTACTACAGGGATATGCATTTATTGCACATGCCACAGGGATAGAAGGGTGAGGGTTTGTCATGGCTCTCCTAATGTCAGCAACATCACTATCCCTTATAATGTATGGCAAGGTTTATTGTATTTAGAGAATGTGGCCTCAGAATGCTGTCTCCTACAAATATACACACTTGTACACATGCACATACTTGCCAGGACTCAGAGTGTAACCCACACCTATCTACTCATTTGTAGAACAGTGTTATGCTGGTACTGCAAGCTCCAGGTAGCCCATAGGGTGAAGAGTGTAACAAGGTACATTTAATGTAAATTACTGCAGCAACCAATTCTAAGTATGGCAAGGGGGTGTAGTGGGTGAGAAGGCCCTCAGGGTATTGTTAACTACAAGTTTACAAACACACAGACACTGTTATTCTCAGTAATACACACTGACACATTTGTCAGTACTGGAGTCCATAGGTGCAGGTGTTCCTAGGTGTGTACCAGGCTAATGTCCATGGAGAGACAAGAAGAGCAGGGCATGTGTGTACACTGGTATCATGCCACCTGACATTTGTCAGCAGGCTATCTATCAACTGATGCCATTTGAGTGATCTCCAAGGTAACAGTTAAATTCAACATCCAATCATCTGGTTTTCTCTTGCAGAGGGCCAGTGAGGTGCTATAATTGACATGCATGCAACATATATTACATAACATGGCCAGTGTCTGCATTAGGGACATGTACCCAAGCATGTTCTGTTGAATGTGGTAGTCTGGTTTAGGTATCCATGGCATGTGGTGCATACAGGGTGGGGTTTCCTAGCTGTGGCATTCATAACACAGCTGGGCAGACATGTCATTGCCAGTCAATCATAGATTGCCTGTAAGCAACCAAGATGAATACCTGACATCTGCACATCTATACAGGGGACAGACAGAAATCAGCTAGCCAACAGGTTATGCATTAGTATGAATATTTTGACAGATAGACGTCTGATACTGATAAGTATGCAGTTACTACATGACAGAAGCCCTCAATGACGTGTCCTAAACACATAGTAGTCTACAGTTAATATCCACATATCAGATCAATATCCAGTATCAGATACTTAATAAGATACAGCTCACACACCAAGAACAAGATAGTCAATACTCAGAGTCCAGCTTTGCATGCAGGAGTCTGCAATCTAATCTTACTTGGAAAAGGACTGTTAAAAGTAGTAACATAATGATACAATACATGCAAGTGTCACTGCATATAACCTTGGATACTACCCATGTATGAAACACATACAAAGAGAATAGATTGTTGTACTAGCCATGTATACTCAGGTGTCCCATATGGTATACACACACCCCTTGCTACTGTAATGACAGCACATAGAAGCATGTTATGTGCATGGAATTAAATACACTTACTAAAGATGTCATTACCCTGCTATTTTATCAGACTGGAATGTGATCACTGGTTACCAGGGCTGAGCTATGCTTAGCAGGTGTAAGCATTAAGGTAGAACCACGAATTGAAAAACGCACAAACTTTTAAACCACAAGCGAGAAAGAAAAACCAATAAGAGCTGGTAACTATATATTTATATACTTACATAGTTACATATTTATATATTTATATATTTATATATTTTTATATATTCACATTTCTTTTTTAAATACACACATATATATATATATATATATATATATATATATATACATATATATATATATATATATATATATATATATATATATATATATATATACTATTTATTTAATATTATCACTTTTACACATAATGAAATATATTTTTTAGCTTACTTTTGTCTGTCTATTTTATAGTTACACTCCTTATGGAGTAATACATAGACGTTTATTATCTATTTATTTTGATAAAGTTATGGTTATTAAAATTTGTAAGAGGAATCAGTTGTTAAGACCTACAGTACTTACAAGTATCAGAGTTATTTATGAATCAAACACCATTGGAAGACCTTAATTTGGTTCATGTTATTCTGGCTTATGACTAGCGTGGTTTAGATTTTAGTTTTCTGATGTTGTCAATATAGTGGTTGTTGGCTAGCCAAGTGTTTTTGTGTATGAGATGTGGGTGGAGAGTGTTCTCTGAGTAATAGAAGGGTTGCCTATATTGTTCACCAATCCATACTGTCACATGTAGGATTATGGAATGTCTACACCAGCCTCTCTGGTGTTTGACATCTGTTGTCCTTGTAAGGTGGACATTGCGACATATACTAGGTCCTCAATATAATAATTTAGCAAAACGCCCCACAATGGATCATGTTATTGCACAATCACAGCAATCTCCACACAGGATACTGATGACCAACACACACTTGCCAGTACTGAGATTCATACCCTTACCTAGATATGTACTACTACTATAGTGTACCACATTTATCACACATGCCACAGAGCTTATAGAATGGATGTTGTCCCAAGGTACTTCAACGGTTCGGAACATCACCAGCCCTTGTAAACACTGGCATTGGGTGATGTAGTAGGTGAGAGATCCCAAATATAATTTGAACCTGCACACACATTTACATTTGCCATTGGTGAGGTTCAAACCTTTATCTAACAATCTTTATGGACCATCATGGTTACACATTTACCACATGCACCACTGACCTGACATGGTTTAGGGTTGGCAACAGGTACTTCTAAGGTGGATGATATCTGCAGGACTGCTAAAATCAGGCTCTGAGATGTGTACTGGGTATAAATGGGGTCAAAATATTTGAGGACAGACATACATATGTACACACACAAACACTTGCTATAGATGAGATTCAAACCTATACCTGTGTACTTACTGCTACACAATTGTTCCGCATTTATAGCATGTGCCATGGAGCTTGCATGTTGGAAAGCTCTCCACAGGTATCTTTGAAGGTGACTAACATCAGCAGCAATGCTAAAGGAGGGGTTAGGGGAGAGTAGTAAATGTGAATGTCCATAAAATTGGGTATCATCAAAGACACACACACTCTCTCACACAATTTTCATCTCAGGGATTAGATCTCCTACCTAACTAATATGCTACACTATAGTATTATGCAGTTATCACAAGCGCCGTGGAGCTTATATGGTGGAGAGCTTTCCACTGGTATCTTTGAAGGTGACTAACATCAGCAGCAGTGCTAAAGGAGGGGTAAGGGGAGAGTAGTAAGTGTGAATGTCCATAAAATCAGGTATCATCAAAAACACACACACTCTCTCATACAAACACACAGTTTCACAGTTGCCATCTTGGGAATTAGAACTCCTACCTAACTAGTATGCTACCCTACAGTATTACACAGTTATCGCAAGCACCATGGAGTTTACATGTTGGAGAGTTCTCCACAGGTATCTTTGAAGGTGACTAACATCAGCAGCAGTGCTAAAGGAGGAGTAAGGGGAGAGTAGTAAGTGTGAATGTCCATAAAATCAGGAATCATCAAAGACACATACACTCTCTCACACAAACACACACAGTTTCACAGTTACCATCTCAGGGATTAGACCTCCTACCTAACTAGTATGGTAGCCTAAAGTATTACGCAGTTATCACAAGCACCACAGAGCTTATGGGGCTGGCACTTGTCCAAGGGGTTATTTCAAGGTGACTGACATCAGCAGGCTTGCTAAAGTAGGGCAATGGAATGTTTAGTGGCTGTGAATGGCCTCAAAATCATTCATCGCCACACACACAAACACATGCACACACACACACACACACACACACACACACACACACACACACACACACACACACACACACACAATTGGCATGTGTGGGATTAGAATTCCTACCTAACTAGTATGTTACACTACAGCATTACACATGTATCGCAAGCACCATGGTGCTTATGTGGCTGACACTTGCCCAAAGGATTATTTCAAGGTGACTGACATCAGCAGGGTTGTTAAAGTAGGGCAATGGGAGGTATAGTGACTGTGAATGGCCTCAAAATCATTCATCTACACACACACACACACACACACACACACACACACACACACACACACACACACACACACACACACACACACACACACACACACACACACACACACACTTTCACATTTGGGATTAGAACTCCTACGTAACTATTTTTCTGCACTACAGTATTACACACATATCACAAGCGCCATGCAGCTTACAGGGCTGAGACTTGGCCAGAGGGTTATTTCAAGGTGACTGACATCAGCAGGAGTGCTAACATGGGCAATGGGAAGTGCAGTGTGTGTGTGAATGGGCCATAAACCATTCCTCTGGAAACACACACACAACATTCAAGTCACACACAACTTTACATTTGATTACTGATTTATACTATTGTGTTACACAGTTATCACAAGCACCACAGACACTATAGAGCTGTGGGCTACCAAAAGTAATGTCTACAGTGATTGACATCAGCACATCATGTGATATTAGCCAATTGGATGTGTGGTGGGTGGGACAGGCCTCATGATGGAAATCTCTCTGTCACTGTCTGTCTCTCTCTTCCCCACATCTCTGCGTAAGTGCACTTCACCGAAAACACCACAGCACAGTGGAGGACATAAAAAACAAGCTATGTCAATCAATGTCCTCTACTATGGTGCGATAGTCACTGACCTTAGGGTTAGGGCATGGGTTAGGGTAAGGGGATAGTTAGTAAAGCTAACCCATGCCCTAACCCTAAGGTCCATGACTATTGCACCATAGTGGAGGACATTGATATGTCCTTCACTGTGCTACAGTCATCATGGACCTTAGGGTTAGGGCATGGGTCATGGTAAGGGGATAGCCCTATGACCCGTGCCCTAACCCTAAGGTCTGTGACTACTGCATGGAAGTTCAGTACAACACCCGTTTGAACTTTGATTAAGTGCACTTTTGATTAAGTGCACTTTCGCTGCAGTGAGCATTCCATGCACTATTTCGAATTAGTGAAAATTCAATCTAGTGTATGGAACCCATACACACATATATATATATATATATATATATATATATATATATATATATATATATATATTTATTTTTTTTTTATCTCGCTGCACCTCTTTACAGTCTTGTAATATTGAAACCTCTTTTTATAGTCTCCTTGGTTGTAGATGAAAAAGGTCAATGCAATGCAATACTGGAGCAGTCCAGCTTCTCAGTCTAAAAATGAATAAATAAATAAATATTTTTCAGCAATATTTTTGGTGAATACGCAGCATCTTCCCACTCAGGAAAAAAATGCTATGCTTGTAGGTAAACCCTTGAGTATACAATGCATTTATACAGAATACTTTAATACGTTTGCTTACACTCTTAGTCAAGCAACTGTGAGAATTGTTATGTCATGCAAATTCTACAATGACTGTCCATTAACATTCAAAAATAAGCCCACTTTTTGGTCAGCCCAACCAACATGCCCATTGTAAATCAAACATATATCAATAGAAAAGTCTGGTTGTCCAGACTTTTTTCTATTAATATATGTTACAGAAATTCTGGATTTCTTTCTTTTTTTTTTTAAAGAGATAAACAGACACATTATGCAAAACTAGACAGACATACCTGATTATCTTATATTTTTCTGTCCCTTTTCTCTAATGTGCTTGAAATCTCTGGATTTTTTTTCTTTTTTTTTTATTAAAAACAAACAAAAAATCAACGCATACGCATGGGAACAGAAGTCCCATACACATAAACATTACATCAAGAAAGGTCCATGATACCAGGGAAAATTTTGAAACATCAGCACAACACCATTATGCAAGGACATTATTTAGGAAAAGTAAGATCTTTTTTCTTAAATAATCTCATTCTATACTAATAATAACCCATAGCTGAGCATGGAGGCATGGTCCACAGGGGGTACTAACTGTTGAATGTTATTGATGAATGCAGCAGTGTGAGAGTGGAGGAAACAAAGGTAAGTAATTGAAAAGAAAAACAAAAAACAAAAATGAATTTGCTGCTACTTTCCTCTAGAACACCCTCTAGATTTGCATTGTTCCCAGTTTACTCGGAGTAGTCCAGGAGAGGTAGGAGGAGCAGGTACACCTGGTGATGGATGGCGACATTGGATTGGCCTGAGAGTAGGAGCAGAAAGACTCAGTGATGTACATGGATGCTGGGATGGATGGAAAGAATGAAGCAGAAAGAGGGAAAGGATGTTTGGAAAGGGACTTGAAAGTGTACTGAATGGCAGGTTTGTATAAGGCATGTGGAAGAATGGAAACAAAAAGAATCATTTGTAAATAAGGTTTATGACTAAATAAGCATTAGGCATGATAGCATGAATGGAAAGTGCACATAGAGACACCATAAAAAATTGCAGAAGAATTTGTATAAAGGCGCAGTTAATAGATGATCTGCTAATTTTTCCAAGCAGCAATCTTGGTTGAGGTATCACAGACTGCACATAAAGTGCATATGTAGTAGTTTAAACAAACAAGAATAGAGCAATGGCTGTGTAATATCATTTAAAGGCAAAACTGAGAGAATAAACAAGTCAAGTAATAATAGGAATAATATGAGAGACTATTGAATATGAGACGTCAAGCATAAACTGAAATGTCCTTTAAAATGGTAGACGGAGGAAGTAAAGAAAATGAGACAACATGGAGGCAAACAAAGAAAATCAACATTATAATAATGAGCCAAACTCACATAGCAAGGTCGGTGTGAGTCAGAAAACATAGTTTCAAAATGTGTCCAGCAGAAATAATAAGGCAGTTTACTACTATAATATGATATATATATATATATATATATATATATATATATATATATATATATATATAGATAGATATGATACAATATAATATGCTAATGATTGCATAATGCAGCACCATATATGATAATGTGGCAGAAAACAAAAACATTGAGTAGTGATTCAGAAAAGTTTAAGTATTGTGCAGCAATGAGCAGATGCTCATGTTCAGGTAATGTATGTCACTGAACAATGTCGGGGGTTGCATTGCCCATTGTAGGCTTGTATCTTCAAGTGGCTTATGTAGCAGAAGCTGCAGGTGACTTTACACAACATCACCCAGGACAGCGGGTTTTCAGATTTCACATAACATTCCATGCCCTGCATGACAATGAGATAGTAGGCCTTTATTGTCTGGACAAGAACACCATGCCACAAATAGTGGACGTGTGTCGGCTTCATCTGCAGAAGCATGAGAATCATGGAGTATCAGTCCAAGTGGATACTAAGATATACGTTGCTTTACAAATACTATCTATAGGGAAATTTCAGTGACCTACAGTGAACATAGGGAGGGTATCACAAACATCTACTTCCAGAATAATCCACCATTTCTTTGATGCCATACTTCACTGTATGGGGGATCACATATGGGTTCTCATGTACCCAAGATGAGAGAACAAGTACCATGTGAAACTATTATACTATAGCTGACGTTGTTAAGGTAATGGTGGTGCCCTGCAGTATAAACCTACCTCATGTGCTAAAGAATTGACCATAGGTGCTATGTTACATAATATAATTCTCAGAAATCGATTACAGCATGATGGACCCCTGCAGGATAGAAGTTCCCAGCACCATAGACAGCAGCAGATATCACAGATGTGGAGTCAGAGGAAGAATAAGCAGCAGGTGATGACCATAAGCAATGGAGGCAGACACAGTATGCTGTGGCACTGGCAAAGAGACAGCAGATTGCACAGACTGCTTTATAATATAACTTTACAAGAGATAACAAGATACATGTGGTGCAACTGATGCATCCATAAACACTAGACTATGCTTGCCCATGCATATGCTGGCCATGCTCTGCGTCAGACTTAAGCAACACAAACATCACTGTACAAAGTGCAGGGCACACACTCTATCATTTTCAGAGGTGGAAAAGCCACTATATAAATATAAAATAGCTAAGCAATTACACAACAGTACAAATGATGCATACAAAAACACCAGACTGTGCTAATCCGTGCATGGCCTGCCCTTGCTGTGCATTAGATATAGGCTACCCAAGTAGCAATGCACATAAGGCAGGGCACAGTTTCTTCATTTGTACAGGTGGGAAAGTGAGCACATGACAATATGTCTTTCATAGAGAAGTGTGTAAGTAGCAGTGAAGTGATGTATTATAATAGCAATTCCTTATAGGGGATTATAGAAACTTTGAGGCGAGGTTTATTGTTGTGAGTGGTCAGGGTCAGTGGGACTGTGGGATGTGCTGTGGACTGTGTGCATGCACGCGCATATGTGTGCGTGCAGGCCCATGTGTGTGTGTGTGTGTGTGTGTGCACGCGTGTGTGTGGGCATGTGAATGGGTGCTTACATATGTGTGTGTGTGTGTGTGTGTGTGTGTGTGTGTGTGTGTGTGTGTGTGTGTGTGTGTATGTGGGCATGTGAATGGGTGCTTGTGTGTGTGTGTGTGTGTGTGTGTGTGTGTGTGTGTGTGTGTGTGTGTGTGGAGGGGACTATGAATGACAGAAGGATCAGCTTCCTTAGATGTCTCTCCCCATGAGAGCCCTCTCTGCCATGTGTTGCACTGGCTGTGTCACAACCTTGGCTTGATGTTGCTATGCTACCTTACCACAACTGACATCTGTTGGAGTATGTGCCAGCATGAACACAGCCATGAGGATGGCCTCTGTTGGGTGTAGATACATCCACGACTGATGTCACAGTGAACATGGTAGCACTACAGGAGCAGAATCCTGCTTGTTTATGGCCAGGGTGTCTAAGATATGAGGATGTCCCAGATGACCACATGCAAGTTTGGTCCCTCGCCCCTCACAGACAAACCAGAGAACATACTGCACATTCCAATGTATGATGCATTTTATGCAATGAAGCTCATATACGGTTCATGCACTCTCATATGTCTGCATCCACAGCCTGTATCACTGCTACACCTCTGCCAAGGCCCTGCTAGAATTCACCTGTGCCTCCATGATGGTCTGGTGCATACACTGACTGGCAGCTAATGATACAATAATCTCAGGTAAAGGCAAAGAAATGTACCTCCTGCAAGCACTGGTATAAACCTCCCTGTGTGAACCATCTTGTCCATGTCAACTAGAGGCAATTTCATGCAAGTCTCTTCTGGAGTCAGCCACACTACCCTGGTCTTCTTTTTCCCCATTAACATCTCTAGCCTGAGATAATAGTTTGTCCTTGGTATGTGCAAGCATAGAGACTGTGTCTGGGCCAGTCCTAGTTTGATCTGAGTGTTATGCTCTTAAGAAAAAAAAAATAGTTTTAACACATGGGCATGTAGCAGTGTTTTTAAGGTTGGAAATCTGAGAATGCAGTATGACCATGACTATTCAGCCTATATAAAGATAAGAAGAGCTGCAGAAGGGCTAAATTGAGATTTTGTCTGCTTTACCCTGCAACCTATGATTTCATCTCCCAGGTGGGCAATAATGTTTGTAACACCCAATTAAGCCTTCTGTAGACTGTAACAAGCAGAAATAACTCAAGGGGACTGCAGTTCCTAGAGGCATTTCAAATCAGAACCCTTATCGTAAGCACCAGCAGACAGGAAGATCATCCCCAACACCATTTCCTCTTTTTTTAGCCAGAAATCCCTTGGTGCAGCCCATTCTTTGTCATAGTGATGTTGATTATCATGAGTTTGATACTAGGCTTGAAGTGCCTTGCCTCCTACAACTCAGGTTCCTCTCCTACAGTCTAAGGAATCAATCCCACAGATGATCAGTACTATTTACTGCTGGAAATAACAATCACAGTGAAAAGTACAGCTTCTCTACCTTAGGACTTACACTCTGAGAATTGAAAACAGCCAACCTCAAACAGGTCTCAACTTAAGTGTACCTTCACAGACAAGTCATCCTCAACTAATTCATTCAGGAGACATTACTTAACTCCTTAAAAACTGTTGCATCATTTTCAGCCAAGTCATATCACCTCTCTCGTTATTTTATTTTTTGAGTTTAACTCTGAAGTCAGCCCCTATCTAGACCTGTCTTCCATACCCTATCCTTATCCTTTCATACTCACCTCAGCTTTGCTACTCCACCGCATCCTCTTCATTATTATAACCTTCCACAATTTATGTTGCTGCAGTTATACTCTCTAAGTGGATTACATTCTATCCATTTCCCCATATGTTTTCCTTTTACTACAATTGTTCTTAACTGCTGCATTTAATTATGTTAACTCTGTCTCTGTGCATGTTCATATCTTTCAGTTCACTGTTTTATATTTATATTTCCCAGGCTACGCTGGAAATGTTTAACTCTGTACATATTTGTATCTCTCAGTTCAGTTTTTTATGCTGTTTGTATTCCTTCTATTTCCCAGGCTGAACCTGAAATTTGACCATGTGGATCATTATTCAGTCTAACAAATGAATTTTAAATAAATAAATGAAATAAATAAAATAAGTATTTGTGCAGACATTTGGCTTTAATGTAATCAGTTCCACTGCAGATCATTTCTGGAATAAGTCAGTCAACTGGAAGAGGACTGTTGCAGATCATTTTGACTTCACATGCTACTTAACGTTTGTATAAGTGTTTTACTGAGTCAGTCATTGTCATTCCCACATAAACATTCCTGGCATCTTATCTCCTTAACTTCTGAATGATAAGCATTTGCCTTACTTGCTGTAAGAAAATGATAGAAAAGGTTCAATCACCTAGAAATCTCAACACATTAGGAGCTATTGTTAATTGCTTCAACACAGTTTTGGACTCAAGTTTTACTACTGGCTTTCTATTCTTTAAAGAGTGTACATGCTCAAGAATAACAACTGGGCAGCTTCAAGCCCTGCCTCTGCTATCATGTTTCTCCATCACTTCTTCATTCATTCATTCATTCATTCATTCATTCATTCATTCATTCATTCATTCCTTCATTCATGCTGAAGTACAATGTAAAATCACTTTCTTAATTTGTCCCACCTCCCCATTCACAAGCCGACAACAGAATGATTATCTGTGTAAGTGCATAAATAAATGTTCTTTATCCGGCCTCACTTCAGAATCCTTACTCTGTTCCCTGTGTGATGCATTCAGTCATGTGACAAAACTCATTCATATCCACAACAGCCAACATCAGAAAGCAAAACATAAGTGATTGACACTATATTACTTGCTGTCAGATAGTATACAGGCACTTAATTCACTCTGCCTTGAAAAGAGCACCAAAGTGATTTTCCAGTGACTAAGGACACTTCTGAAATCAGGATTTTTTCTCTGTAGAAAGGCATTCCATTCTAGACTTGCTTAAACATTTTGTGCCTGTTAGAGTACTTCAGATTAATTATAATCTCCTCTCTCAGTAAAGGTAGTGCCACCATTATAAACCGGGTTCCTCACCATATCCATAATTCTGGTACTGCCTCTTATGTAGATGACTGTGTAGCTCTTTTTGGTAAATTACTTTGGCCCTTGGTTTCCCTGTCCTGCCAGATCATAAGGGCTTACAACACTCTGTGGGGAGCTTCCTCTCTTCAGTGGTGATTTGACTCTCGAAGTCTCCATCTTAAGGCCAGCAGTATGGTACAAGGATAAGAGCAAACTGTCTGTACCCATCAATAAACAACAAATAAAAAATAAAAAAAATCACAGAGAAGACAGAAAACACCAATTGCAGAAGCATAACATCCAAAGTTGATTAATACTCCATCGCCTCAGCTAGCAAGTCTTTCACAGAGTTAACATCACAGTACATGAAGCTACACTTAAATAACAAATCTCACATCATTAGTCAATTAACTAAAACAATTAAACACAAACCAATAATTAACAGTGCAGAAAAGCCTTCCACTCAAGTTCTTTGCTTAAAACATTAGGCACCAAAGTGCCAAACTTTAAAATATAGACTGCTTATATAACAGTTTGTTTTTAAGTGCAACATAAGCCTTAATCAGAACTTGCTCTAAAATACATGCTTTTAAACTGGTACAAGACCCCAAGTGTACTGCATGAAAATGTGATGCCACAGGGCTATCCAAATTTTGATTCTTAATGTCTCTAACATGCTCTTGTACTCTGATTTTAAACATTATTTTGGTTTCTCCTATATTGAAGAAACCACAAGGGCATGAGAAACAATAAACCACTCCCTTAGACACACATGAGAAAATAGCTCTAGGCTGAAAAAAATTCCATTTATTTTATCAAAAGTCCTGACCACATGAATACAAATAAAACATTTACCACAGGGAAATATACCAGAATTTTTTAAAGGAATACTTAAAATTTCAGCAGATATAGAGAACAAATTATGAACAACCATGTCTTTTATATTTCTGGCTCTCTTATAGGAGACAGTAAAGGAGTCAGGTAAATTCTTAATCACAGACTTCCCCTTATGTAAGAATGGCCAGTAGTATCTTAAGATTTTCACTAACTCAACACTATAAAAATTATAAGTAGTGACAAAATATATTGTTTTATCACTAATATTCCCTGTGTGACTCCTATATGTATTCACAGACTGGTTGTACCCACCATCCTTTGCTGGGCCAGGATTTTCTTGGTGTGGCATAACTATCCCTCTGTTATCTAGTCTGTGATCTATTCTTAAGCTATCTGTTGTATTTATTTCATGAAGCTCTGTATGACTTTCCTCTTTGTGTATTTGATTTCCTTCACAACAGAAAAGCATGATGCTAAAGTTCTTTTAACCATAAATAATTTAAAAAACAACAGAAATGCACACTAAGCTAAGTTGATGGACTGCATAACTGTAAGGCTACCCTGAACATTCACTTCTAAGGCTATCCAGTGGGAGAGTAACTTAGTATTAAATTTAATGGTTAGGGCCCAACAGGTACAAAATAGCTACAGCTGACGTAGGTTATGACTAGAGTTCCTCAAGGTACAGGAGTGCTTTAAAGAAAAAGGGGATGAAACATTTATGAAATAGTAGTAAGAATATTTAAAAAGATAAAGACATTCATTTGTAAGTACTAAGCTAGTTGCTCTTGTGGGCCATTTAAACCTTGCCAATTTCCCACAGAGTGAATCAAACCATGTACTTCCTATGTGTAAGGTAACACCTTAACCATTATGTGACATCCTAACCCCCCCCCCTCACTCTGGTGGTCCATTCCCAACACAGTGTGATCAATATACTCATATCTTTTTCCTGCTCTGAGGTTATTAGTTCTCCATCACCTCTGAGACACTTTATACCAGAGTTGCTGTGACCATAATACATACATTTGTCTCATATGTCACTTTCTAACCACTTTACTTTTCCAAGTTTTGTCTTAGATTCTTACCTGCTGTGCATATCTTTATTTCATCAGAGATAACATCCCTTAGATATGTCTGAAACAAAGACTTATGGGTACTGGACCCAGAATGAACTTGTCTAGTACCTCACCATCCCTCCACCTCACAGTAAGTTTCTGGATGCTGTTTGGGCTTCAAGCACTACCCCTACTGATTTTTCTATTTTTAGTGCAGGCATCAGTGACCAGTTATCTTAGGGTTAGACATCTGAACAAACTGCAGCTTATTTTTATGGGTTGTATTCTGGTGTGTTTAAGAGTCAGATGTCTGTCTTCTATATTAGATTACAGACTCTTGAATTTGACTTTGTAAGATTTATGCATACATTTCTTAATTATTTGTATAGGGCTTCAGTGGCTTCTCCAGCCCCAGAAGTTCACCTCAGGCTTGTAAAGGAAACTAGAAAAAGGGCTTCTCTTACGTCTTCATCCACTTTGTGTGAGGATGAAGATGATGACAACTTAGTTTATTTGGAATATAATTTGTCTCTTTTTTGTGTTAATATCATTCTGGGAGTGAAGGTTCTTCTGGGAGATGTGTCTTTAGATACCACATTAATCCTTATGAAATAACATTGTAAATTCACTACAAAGCCATTGCTCTTCCTCGTGATGTAATATGTTAAACTGATGAAGCTGCCAGAATCCTTCCTTTCAGGAAATTTTCTCAGGGCATTTTTTTTTGGAGCCAGTTTCTCACCCACCTGCTCAAAGCAATCCTAGAGAGCTCACAAGATTCTGGAGTCAAGTGCATTTATTCATAGACACAGATTGGCTGTCCCTGCTGTCACATACCCAATTATAAGGAGTCAAAGTAAAAATCTGGTCTGAGTATTCTTTTTAATGACAAACAGAGGAGGTCCTGAAAAGATCTGGGAGGACAGCGTTAAACTTCTACCACATCAGCCATCAACACCGTTAACTAGCAGACTCGCACAGTGCAGTATATGAATGAAATCATTAGTCAAAATATTCAGAATGGTTGTGCTAATGTGAAAAGGATAAGCTTGTCTTAGACTGTAGACAGGATCACTGTAAGACTCTGTAGATGTTAGATTTACATCAGCTGCTATGTATCTGTCCTTCTAGGTCTGCCTGCCGATATTTATTTAACCTTGCAAGTTACTTTCCTGTGATACTTAACTATACTCTCTAAATGTCAACAAAATATATTTACCTTTTGGAAACTTAGCTGTTGAAGTAACATTCTTTGAGACACAGTAGAGCTGCAGAAAAAAAATCTAGAAATAGCATTTCCAAATAACCTTGGCAGAGACTGCATTTTAATGATGGATTTATATATGAGAACTTTCAAAGAGAGAAGTACTGAAAAGAAACAAAAGCAGGTTGAAAACACTTTAAAAAGCCAATATTGTACATCTAACAGCAAAACATCAAGCTATATACAAGACAGAAGTGAAGAAATCAAGAAACTGCTGTTATTGCAAATGGTTAATACACAACTTGACCATGAAGTATACATAGGCGGAATGACATATAATTTGACAGCTGACACCCAATGTACCAGCTAAAGAAAGACAAGACTGGGAGGAAGTGCAAAAGGCTTCTTCAAGTATTTTTATCTTGCTTTTCTACAGATATTCATGGAAACCTGAAAGCATATTTTTTCAAACACCTTTATTGAATTATCACTTGTGACATAGGCAAATTTGCATTCATATAAAAGTAATCAAACCATATTAACACAACAAACATTATACTTCACAGTTATTGCTATATATCATATAAACCAACAACCAGAATACACTCTGAACCAGGAAAATTAGAAAAACAAACCAAAAGACAAGTTGCAGGATGATGGATCCTCTTTATTAAAATACACTTTAGTGATTTCGTCAATGGTATAAATTACTTCTTCAGAATGAAAAAATCACACTACATTCTCTACTTATATGATAAAATAAGAAAGTCACATGTTTTCAATTTTCAATTGATCTATCAGCTTCAACCCAGCCTATCTTAAAAACACAGTACATATATTATTTCTAAACATACAACAAGACATACAATATAGTTAAATTGAAATATTCTGAACAGAAAATATTTTAAAAAGCAAATTCAGCTTTCATCTTTAAAACACAGTTGATAGAAATCACATCATTGAGCCCTGGGGGTACACTGGCATTTCTTGTTTAGAAAATAAGGCATGAATTGAATAAGTTATGTAATGTTGCTTAAGTTATATGATGTATAGGTTGCAGAACGATGGATCCTCTTTATTAAAACACACTTTAGCACTTTCATCAATGGTATAAATAACTTCAGAATGGAAAAAAATCACACTACATTCTTTACTTATATGATAAAATAAGAAAGTCACATGTTTTCAATTGATCTATCAGCTTCAACCCAGCGTGTCTTAAAAACACAGTACATATATTATTTCTAAACATACAACAAGACATACAATATAGTTAAATTGAAATATTCTGAACAGAAAATATTTTAAAAAGCAAATTCAGCTTTCATCTTTAAAACACAGTTGATAGAAATCACATCATTGAGCCCTGGGGGTACACTGGCATTTCTTGTTTAGAAAATAAGGCATGAATTGAATAAGTTATGTAATGTCGCTTAAGTTATATGATGTATAGGTTGCAGAACGATGGATCCTCTTTATTAAAACACACTTTAGCACTTTCATCAATGGTATAAATAACTTCAGAATGGAAAAAAATCACACTACATTCTTTACTTATATGATAAAATAAGAAAGTCACATGTTTTCAATTGATCTATCAGCTTCAACCCAGCCTGTCTTAAAAACACAGTACATATATTATTTCTAAATATACAGTAAGACACACAATATCTAGTTAAATTGAAATACCCTGAACAGAGAATATTTTAAAAAGCAAATTCAGCTTTCATCTTTAAAACACAACTGATAGAAATCAATTCATTGAACCCTGGGGTACAGTGGCATTGTATTTTACTTACCACTTTAGTTCTTTATACTGCAAAAATAAATCTAAGTGTCCCCCTCTTGGACCCATTTCAACTTTTTCCATAGCCTTGTATTTAAAATACTGTTCTGGATGGCTTTTGATATGTTTTGCAAGTGCATTCTTTTTTATCTAGCCTTAAAATGTCATACTAATGTTGGTAAATCCTCTTTCTAAATCCCCCCCTTGGTTTTACCAATACACTGGTGGCATCTTCCACATTTGTACATACCCCTTTCACCCACTCTAACACTATTACTTTCCAACAAATTCTTAAAACAAAGATCTTTCTTATAGACTATGGTAGGTTTTTCCCCTACTTTTGACTTAATATTTTGATCTATTGATAAAATACTCCAGTTATGTCTTATGACCTCTTTTATCCCATAGAAGCAAAGATTATATGGTAAAATCAAGGCTCCTTTGTGGATGGTTGGTCTTTGCACACTGCCAGTGCCACGTTGCTGCACATAGGACAAGGGTGCAGTATTTCCTAACAAGGGTTTAAAAATACCTTTAATTCTTTTATTACTACCTCCCTGATCACCTCACTAAGTAGTTTGTCCAGGTACCCCATCACCAACAACATTTCCTTAAGTATCTGGGATTCCTTAATAAAGACATCATCACAACTCACCATTCTAGCCAATCTAACACACTGTCTTTTAATTAAGGACCTTTTTTGATGCAGTGAATGCCCACAAGTAAAATGTAGAAGGGAGTTGGAATGAGTAAGTTTTCTTTACAATGTAGACTCAAAGCCCTTGTTTCCTTATCCAGTGATAAGGATATATCCAAATAATGTATCACTTCACTATTAACCTCCATTGTAAACCTCAAAAAGCTGGTGATGGTGTTAATAAACTGAAAAAAAATCATCCATTTTCTCTCTGGTCTCCTTCCAAAAAATTATGATGTCATCCAAAAAAACGACTATACATCACCCAACTTTCAGAGTAACCAGAATCAAACACCTTGGTCATTTCCCACTCAGCTAATACCATATTAGCAAATGCTGGGGAACATGCCGCTCCCATTGCCACTCCCTTCTTCTGTTTGAATAGTTGTTCTTCAAAAATCAAAAAGTTGTTCTCCAGAATGGCTTCCATTAATGCCCTAATAGCAAAAACCATTTTTACACAGAAATTCATAAAGCATTTCCAACCCCTCATTATGGGGGATGATGAAAAAAAGGTCAATAACATCTATTGTGACCAAAAAAAGATCATCTGAATATATCTGTGAATTAACTTTAGATAGAAAATCCCACGAATCCTTAAAAATATTTGGGAATTTATCCAAGATACCCTTGACCTGAAAATCTACACATTTTGCCAGTGAGAAGGTCTTTGAGGCTTTGACATCCACAATAGGTCTTAATGGTGGATCACAGACACTCTTATGAATTTTTGGAATACTGAAAATTGCAGGTGTCCTAGGATGGTCTACTTTCAAATATTCATATTCCTGTAAAGTAATCTGTCTGTTTAACAATAGTTCTTCTCACAATATGTCAGTCACCTGGTAGGCAATATTTCTTTTATTAATGGATACTTCCTCATAAGTATGTGTATACAAAACTCCTAGTAGTTTTTTTGCATAATTAATGTGGTCCATAACAACCACCGACCCCCACCTTTGTCAGGTTTCATAATTCTTAGATTTTTCATTTATGCTATATTTTTAAACAGTCCTGATTCCGAAACACTGAGATTACTAAAGCTGGGGGAGTTGTTCGTTTTGATGGAATAAATATCTCTGATGTTCTTTTCACACATTTTCTCAAAAATATTAATAAGGGTGTGAAGTGGGGGGTTAAATGTACTACTTCTTTTTAAAGGCTTTACTCTGTCTGACACTGGGTTTTCAAAAAAGGTGTTTACATTGATTTTCCTAGTAAACAGCTTAAGTTGTACTAGAATTTATTTAATATTTCCAATATTTCCTTTTCTTAAAGGAACATATGAAAAACCTTTTTTCAAACAGTTCTGCCCATTCAGTGGTAACAAGGGTGTTGCTTAAATTAAAGACTTTAAAATCACCACTGTTGTTAGTAACAATGGTACATTTCGTTTTCATCAGTTTGTCACACATATTCATCATTCACTATCTGCTGTAAGCCCCCTGCCCCTCCCGCTGTAACTACCCCTGCTGTTCCATGTTGCTTGTGAATAACTGTTGTTTCTTCTCTCTCCATTGACTCTGGAGTATTTTTTCAATAGGTCAAAATATTAAGTCAAAAGTAGAGGAAAAAACCTGCCATAGTCTATAAGAAAGATATTTGTTTTAAGAATTTGTTGGAAAGCAATAGTGTTAGGGTGGCTGAAAGGGGTATACACAAATGTGGAAGATGCCACCAGTGTAAATTTATTTTAGAGGGTGAAGGTGTAAGAATAGGTACTGGCCAATTTATTAAAACCACTACTAAAGGTTATTGTTTTACTTGTATACACATACTTATTTGTCTAAACAAAAAGCATCTTTAGTAAACCATCACTTACAACCATAGGCAATCATACATTTACATAAATGAAAACAAACCACACCGACACAATCCTAGTTGCAAGCATTTTACATCACAAACCATACTGACACGCTCCCAGCTGCAAACATTATACATCACTTATAATCTACCCAATCTTTCTAACTCAAACATTACACAGCTCATTTATGTCTTCCCACCTTTTAAGCATCATTCCTTCCTTGTATGTATTGTTTCCACAGATTTCAATTCCAGTTTTTTATTCTAAATGGAAGCTTTTTAATGCAAGCTTGCTTAGATGTATCTTTGATGAATTAACAATGTAAGTAATACTTTAGTGTATTTCTCATCCTGTTGTTGTGTTTAATGATGTAAATGTGCTTTTGGAGCTTTTCTCTCTGGGTCTCTATTGAAAATGGGCTTATGGCCCAGTCTGTCACTACCCAGTAATCAAATGTACAGAAATAAATAAATAAATGAATAAAATAATGCAAATGCAAATGTGTTACCAGCTTATACTGTTATTACTTCTACCTATACTAATGGAATTAGCTCAGATCCTCGTTTATATTATCTAAGATTAAGAAAGCAACTATTGGGTTTCTGAATGCTTAGAAAGTGATTAAATGCAGCGTCCTGTTTTAAAATTGTTGATTTTGGAGCCACTGCCAGCAAATATGTTTGGGTCTTAGCTCTGTATTTTGGAGCTTGCTTCTTTTTCAGTTACAGCTGTTTTCTGCCAAGAAGATAATATAATTAAAATAAAACATCTGCACAAATCTGAAACTAAATCTGATAATTAAGACAGAGAAAAATATGTATATAAAAAATAATGACTGTAACTGTTCTAGAGAGCAAAGGATGTCAAATCTAGTGTTTAATTTGTTTACCATGTTTAGCACTAAGTGAACCCTGCATAATACTAACAGTAAATCTGTGTCATACTAGCTGCATTCAGTGCATGTTCTATACAGATGCACACACACACACACACACACACACACACACACACACACACACACACACACACACACATACACACACATTAACATATATATATATATATATATATATATATATATATATATATACGTAGAATTTAAAAAAGTTGGTCTATAATAAATACTAAATGGTATAAAAGGTGTAGATTCTTTATCTCCGAATTTAATGTTGACAAAAATAAGAATATATATGATTATGATTAGTTCTTGAGTCATAATCGCATTAATTGAAAAATGGATGTGAAATAATTCAGCTCGAAAGCAAAGCTTGAAAGTTGTAGCTTGACCTTGATTTTGCCATTGCCTAATGGCAGGTTTAATTGCTTCTGTGTGACCATTTTCATTAAGAAAAAATAAAATGGTTGTGTAGCAGTTCACGGCATTTATTTGCTTTTAAACTATTGTTGTGCAGCATAGCATTTAACATCTGTCTGACATTTGTGTGGAGGAACAAGGTATATTTTAGCTTTAAAAGTTGTTATTTGGGTTCCAGTGCAGTTATGTGATGATGTCCATCTCTGTTGCAGAGCATGAGGTTCACCTTTTTTGATAACAGCCAGGCTTATATATATATATATATATATATATATATATATATATATATATATATATATATATCTATATATATATATCGACCTACTAATTCCACGTACAACCTGGCCATTACAATGGTAGCAAAATTATTTTTCTTTTATTTTAAGTATTTAAACAAAGCACACCATGTATTATACAGATATAATCATTGCCAAATTCCTCTAAGGTAATAGTTAGGGTTCTGAAAAGTAATTGGATGACATTTCCAATACAACCATTTCTTAATCCAAGTAACTCAAACATAAGCACCTGCACCACCCCATATTTGTATCAGGCAGCAAGCAACAGTGTAATGGATGGTTTATTCTGATGTTCTGATTCATAAATAGAGCTTAAAAGTGTAGAAGAGACATGGCATACATAAATGCAGGTATGCCTTTCTTTATATAACACATGGAATATTACAGTATCTTTTTACAAAATAATGTCATGATCCTAAGCTACTACAAAATCTGCTGATTTATTTTTATCTACTTGTTAAACAGTTAAGCCTACTAGATAAAGTGCCTTTTCTGGTGATGAGAGCAGTGTCCAGTTAAATTACATGCTCAGAGTCAAATGGAAACAAGGAGAGTCAAACCCTTGACTAAAGGAAGTAGCTCATTACATTGTCAGTTTGGAGTCTTAATCTTCTAAGCTAACTGCCAGACTGATTCCAAGTATAATGCATCAGACATTGGTTCTTACTATAATGTCCAACAAATCCTTCAGAAAGTTATATATGACTCTTCTTGATCTAGATTTATGCATACAAATAATCTTAATCCTTATTTTCTAAAATTCTCCTACCCCTTCAAAACTAGGCCACTGACACCTTTAACATTTTCACTTTCCACCAAGAACAGACAAAGGTAAACTAACAGGAACAGTTTTTATTTGCCTAAAAAGACCTCTGACACTTTAAATTGCTTACTATTCACAAATCAACTGCACTTATTTGGCATCCCCTTGACATCCTGTCTCAAGACAACTTATTTTGACAACAGAACTTTTATAAGGTCATAGTTTGTGAAACAGCCCTTTCAATCAAATTTCTCAAGGTAATCTCTACAAATGTATTACCAGAAGAAGTTCCTGAAGGCCAGGGCCTTGAACTCTTACTGTTCATTTACTAACTGCCTATCTTCAATGTAAAGCAATAACTTTTGATTTATCTACTTGGTCTTCTTTACAAATGATTCCTCACTCTCCAGCATATATTTTCATAAAGACATACAAAAAGACTTTCACATTTGTATTTCTTAATCTTTCTCCAGCTACTCCAGCAAAATAAATTTAACTATATAAGTAAATTTAAATAAATTAAATTTAGATAAATAACTTTACACCTCCCCCATATGTCCATTAAGATATGCCTGAAATTGGCTCACTTCCAGCTAACACATACGGACAAGTCCTAAAAGTGCTATCAAATGCTAAAAATGCACTGATGGGTCCTGACAATGTCTCTGGACGGGTCTACTACTAATTACCGACACGACGATTCCCCGACGGAAAACTCCCCGACGCCAGATGACCGACATCACACAAACCCGACAGCATAAAACACGAACACCATTACACGAACACCATTACACCGACACGGGCGTAAACAACACGCGACACTACATAGCATACACACTAGCCCTGACCCAAACCCTAACCCTAAGGTCCGACACTATCGCACACTTCACCTACCTGCACCCTAACCCTAACTCACTTAACCCACCCCTAGCCCAAGCTCCGACACTAGCACACATCACCTACCTGCACCCTAACCTAACTCACTTAACCCACCCCTAGCCCAAGCTCCGACACTGCACACTTCACCTACCTGCACCTAACCCTAACTCACTTAACCCACCCCTAGCCCAAGCTCCGACACTAGCACTTCACCTACCTGCACCCTAACCTAACTCACTTAACCCACCCCTAGCCCAAGCTCCGACACTAGCACATCACCTACCTGCACCTAACCCTAACTCACTTAACCCGTCCCTAAACTACAGTCCCTCACTAGCACACACTTACCTTACCGAACCATACCTCCGACCACGAACACACACTCACCTTTCCACAGCCTAACCCGACATCCCACAATCTCGAGCACTTACCTGACCGCTCTAACTCCGTCACCATCGCACACTTACACGTCAGCGTCGCACATTCCCTTGTCGGTCTTTCCGCTGTCGGCAAATCACCCTGTCAGTACACTTACCTGTCGGTCATCTGGCGTCGGTGAGTTTTCCGTCGGGGAATCGTCGTTTCGGGCATTAGTAGTAGACCCCTCTGGACGCATCTTAAATAGCATGAAGCATGATTTGGCCACACCCCTAACAATGCTGTTCAAGCTCAGTCTCCATACAGGATTTGTACCAAAAGAATGGAGAACAGCTACAGTCATTCCACTGAGCAAGGGAGGACTTTCCACAGACCCAGACAATTACAGACCCATAAGTCTGATAAGTCTCATTTATAAAGCCATGGAAAAACTTATCATGGAATTAATCAGACAGACCATAGGGAACTTCCAAACATTAGACTAATCTCAGTTTGGCTTCATCAAGGGCAGGTAATGCTTACTCAACCTTGTGGATTTTTTGAAAAGGTCACCAAAGCAATGGATGTAGGTAAAATGGTACACACTGCATACCTTGGCCTAGCCAAAGCTTTTGACACAATTCCCCACGCAGGCATGGTGAAAGAGCTAAATAAACTGGGAATAAATCCTTATGTTACCCAATGGATTCCCAACTGGCTCACAGACAGGATGCAGGAAATCAAAATAAGGAAAGTTACCACTACAAAAAAAAATACAGTCACCTGTAGAGTCCCCCAAGATTCAGTCATCGGATCACTCCTGTTTGGCGTCTACTTTTCTGAAGAAAATGGCAATACCAAAGGGCTCTGGCTGATTATGTTTGTAGATGACTGCAAGCTAGGAGCATTCACTGAATCACAAAATTACCTAGCCATCATGCAGGCGGTTTGTCCCAAACAAATAAGTGTTGTCAAAATCATGGACTGAAACGAAATGCCATAAAATGCATTACTGTATATTTTTGGAAGACATCAACCACAGGGAATTTCCACATTGACAATATGCCCTTAAGAGAACTTTTGACCAACATATGTCCACTGTTGTAAAAAAGTCCTTCTGTACTGCACCGCTTATAAATAAAGGGACTGTGTCTAAATCTAGGGATGTAATTGCCCCCATTTACTCAGCTGTCATTAGGTCAAGTCATTGAATATAATGCCCCCTTTGACATGCATCTGTCAAGACACAGGCAACAAGTGGAACTCTCACAGAGATATCTTATTAAAGGGTACAAGGCCTAAACAACATGTACTACATGGACTGACTTAAAGCCCTCTCATTATACTCAGTATCCTACAGATTGCAAAAAGATGACCTGTGTCTTACATGCAATTTATCCTCCCACCCAATATTGATGGATTTGCTGCACATGTGCAAGAAAATGTCAACAGAAATATTCAATCTAGTGATCTAAACCTCTTCTGCAACATCAACAGAGCTGTTTGGAGGGACAGGTACTGGAGGGACTGATATTAAAACAAGAAGGATGCTTCATGTTCACCAGATTATCTATAAAATCAGTGTATACTAAGATTATATATTCCCCATTCCGAAGGAGGGATGGGACTCCTTGAAATTGCTTACATGTACAGATCTGCAATCGTGGGATTTCCACATATCTGCTGACTTCAAGAGACCCAAATGTAGTGAAAGTTTTGAAACATGAGGAGAATAAATCTAATATGACTTCTATGCTTAACCTAGCAGAAGCATATCACTGTCAAGCAGGAATGGAAATCAAACCAGAAGTAGATAAAATCAGACAGCAATAGAATGTGCAAAAAAACAAAAGAAAGAATATAAGGTGAAGGACCAGATGAAAAGGTAAGAAATGTTGAAAATTCATAAATATAGTGGCAAGTATAGAAAACTTCTGGAAGAACCTCATGTTGATCAGGAATGAATGCAGGAATGGTTAAGGAGAGGTGAATTTAAACCAAGAGATGAAAGGTTAATATTGGCAGTCCAAGACAGTGGTCTACGTACATGCTGGTTTACAAAGTCCATTGAACATATGGGAGAAACATATAAATTTTGGTTTTGTAAAACGGAACTGGAAACAGTCGCACACCTCATTGTTGGTTGTGACATACTGATGGTAGAGGGCCTGTACACTAAAAGGCACAATAGTGTGGTTAGACTGTTGCACTGGGGATTGTGCAAACATTATGGTTTTGAAGTGACTTAGAAGCACTGGAAACATGAGCCACAAAGCATCACAGAAAATGATCAAGTCTTCATCACATGGGATCATCCATCACCAACAGTTCAAAACATAGATGCTAGAAAACTGGATATAGTAGTCCAAGAAAAGAAGACAAGAACAGCATTGATCACTGAAATCACCACACCCAGTGATTACAGTGTCCTGCATACAGAGAGACACAAGTTTATAAAATATCAGGACCTGCAAGTAGAAACGAGAAAAATGTGGAAGAAGGATACCCAGATAGTTCCAATTGTAGTAGGAGCAACAGGTATAATAAAAAAAGTCTACCATCATATTTAAATAAGCTACCAATATACGTAACTCCATATGAACTACAGAAGGAGTCATTACTGGGCACATTGCGGGTGCTGCGAAGAGCACTTTTGTCTGACATCACAGAGTGAAACAATACTAATTTCATTAACTTTAATCATACTCTGACTTAAGAATGGGGTCCATTCCCATCATGGTATTAGAAACCCAAAATATTTGAGAAATTAAAAAAGGGTCAAGTATATCTCACAGAGGATACCATTGCTCTGGAACAGACTCCCTGTCCAAATAAAACAAAGTTTGACCCTGTCCGTATTCAAACACAACTTGGATCTATGGATTGGAAACTGAATATTTACCCTAGGACTGCTCCCCCCATACTACTAATGGGCAGAGGTAGTTCCTGAATGCTTTATCTCATGCATGAGTTCCCTCAAATTACCTATGGTATGATCTCAGTTATTCTCATTATGGGTAATATTTAATTATAAGCAGTGGGATGAGTATGGTCAATCTCTAATCAAGTGGGATAGGTTAATTCAAGAAAAAAAAGGGAAATTGGCTAGGCTTAAATGGCCCACGAGGGCAGCTAGCCGAATACTTACCTATGAACCTATAAAATACTGTAGGTCACTTATGTATGTAAAATAGAGGTATTCAAGGGTGAAATGACATTAAAACAAGGCACAAATGTGGCTGTTAATGCTGATGCTACATCTAAACTGTACCCACAGTTCAGAGCTGCAACGCTTAAATAAAGTAGGGTTGAGGAGGTAAGGAGGTGAAGAATTCCTGTTTGACAGATATATATATATATATATATATATATATATATATATATATATATATATATACATATGTTTTTTGTATGATATATCTATTTATACCGAAAGATAATTATACTGGTATTACTGGTATTTATACCGCCATCAGGAAGCATATACAATGGGCCAGATTTATGAAAGCTTGCATGGAGTTGTAGAGTAGAGTAAGATGTCAGACAGCCAATATGTCTGCCGAGCGCTCCAGCAACAGCCGGCAGGGGTGTACATGAGAGCATCTGAAGATACTCTTGCACAGACAGCGTCATTGTATGCAAATTATGTCATTTGCTGCTGAAAGCTATGCAAATGAGGTAAATTTGCAATCCAGGAAACACTAACCGGACCGTGGAAGAGTAGTGTTATTTGCAGAAATGTACTCCGTTGGTAATGGAGTACCATTCTGCAAATTGCTAAACGGAGCTATGACAGCTCCAAATAAAGGAGGTCATTCACTCCTTGGATTTTTTGACCCGGATGGATTTATTATTTATTTCATACTTTTAGATGGTTTGCCCATGAGTAAACAGCATCAATGCTGTGTTTCCACTTCCAATAGTTATTTGTGTTGAGTTGAATTAGGTTTATATCTGTTTGATGTTGATCTTGTATACTATTTGTTTTAGGTATTGGAAGTTTGTTTTATTTAGTAGTTAAGAATTTAACAAGTTTAGACATGGTAGCATTCTTGGTAAATATCTTGGTTGCAGTTATATATGGTAGATGCGGAGGTGCTGAGAGCGTCAGAGGTATGAGTATTCAGTATTCAGTTTCGGCTATCAGTACTTCTGATCGTGAACACCTCTGAGTTGGATTGCTCATGTCTTGCCTTATTTTGGTTTGTTTTGTTTATGGGGATTGATCGGATGGCAAGGATGATGCATTGCATGGTGAGCAGCTTTTGTTATTACAGCTTTTTTACTGCTATTAGTCTATAAATGTTGGTTGGTCATCTGGGAAGGTGCCAGATAAGTGATGCTAACGGATGAAGTTTAAACGCCAATTAGTTTTGTAACTGAGGGCGTTTTTAAACCTTTTTAGTTAACTGGTAACAAAACTACGTTTTCTAATAAGTCCAGATATGGTGGTTGTTTATTTGCCAGGCAGTTACTACATAGTTTGCGAGGTAGCTTCATAGGTGATTGATGAATATTTAGAGAGCCTGATATGAATGAATTACTGGTTTTGAGAGTCTGTCGTTCCTGTATATGAACGTTGCTGAACTTGGATGTTTTTGTTTTTGCCTCTAAACAATGTTCGAAAGTAAATGTTTTTGTCTTTGTTTTGTTTTTAAATTTTCTATTCAGTGAGTAATTTTTAATCATAATGGCGTTGGGTGCTAGAGTCATTAAGTGCTAGTGAGATTTATGAATGAGATCTGGTTTTAAATGTCTTAGAGCGGAAGCTTACTTGACAACTGCTTTCAGTTTGTCTGAGGGACTTACTGTTATTCTCTCAGTTTGAATTGTTTTGAGGAGGCACTTTATTTCCTTGAATCATGCAGATGCTATGTGGTCTGGTAATCTAACTTTAAACGATGGTTTCGTTGGTTTTAAATATTAAATAATTTTAATCTGTTATTGTATATTCCATGTCAGAGGAATATAACATTATTGGGATAATGCATGAATGTGTAGAATATTGCATTATATACAAGAGTGTGGTAACTAATTGCAAGCTAGTACTGACTAGCCTCAACTCATTTAAACAACGATGTTTTTGTGTTGCATTTATTTTTAATGATATTGTGATTTATGTGTTACACACTCAATATATTGTATAAAAAGAGCATTTGAAACTTTTGCCATTGAATGGTTTTGACATGTATTCATACCATTCTCCTAATGATAGACCATTGCCCTTTTAAATATAACACAAGTTGTCTTAATTGCTATCTAATTGTGCTTTGATTATCTGGTTTTCCCGCCTAAAAGCCAAGTATAAAGATGGTTCATTTGTTTCTAACATTTACACCTGATGAAGCGTAGTTAACCTACGTGAAAGCGCTTGTGTGGTTTTTATGTAATAATAAAGAAAGTTCTACTTGATTTTTCGTGTGGTGACTCCTGTTTGGATCCATTATTGGCAATATACGTAACTCCATATGAACTACAGAAGGAGTCATTACTGGGCACATTGCGGGTGCTGCGAAGAGCACTTTTGTCTGACATCACAGAGTGAAACAATACTAATTTCATTAACTTTAATCATACTCTGACTTAAGAATGGGGTCCATTCCCATCATGGTATTAGAAACCCAAAATATTTGAGAAATTAAAAAAGGGTCAAGTATATCTCACAGAGGATACCATTGCTCTGGAACAGACTCCCTGTCCAAATAAAACAAAGTTTGACCCTGTCCGTATTCAAACACAACTTGGATCTATGGATTGGAAACTGAATATTTACCCTAGGACTGCTCCCCCCATACTACTAATGGGCAGAGGTAGTTCCTGAATGCTTTATCTCATGCATGAGTTCCCTCAAATTACCTATGGTATGACCTCAGTTATTCTCATTATGGGTAATATTTAATTATAAGCAGTGGGATGAGTATGGTCAATCTCTAATCAAGTGGGATAGGTTAATTCAAGAAAAAAAAGGGAAATTGGCTAGGCTTAAATGGCCCACGAGGGCAGCTAGCTGAATACTTACCTATGAACCTATAAAATACTGTAGGTCACTTATGTATGTAAAATAGAGGTATTCAAGGGTGAAATGACATTAAAACAAGGCACAAATGTGGCTGTTAATGCTGATGCTACATCTAAACTGTACCCACAGTTCAGAGCTGCAACGCTTAAATAAAGTAGGGTTGAAGAGGTAAGGAGGTGAAGAATTCCTGTTTGACAGATATATATATATATATATATATATATATATATATATATATATATATATATATATATATATATATATATATACATATGTTTTTTGTATGATATATCTATTTATACCGAAAGATAATTATACTGGTATTACTGGTATTTATACCGCCATCAGGAAGCATATACAATGGGCCAGATTTATGAAAGCTTGCATGGAGTTGTAGAGTAGAGTAAGATGTCAGACAGCCAATATGTCTGCCGAGCGCTCCAGCAACAGCCGGCAGGGGTGTACATGAGAGCATCTGAAGATACTCTTGCACAGACAGCGTCATTGTATGCAAATTATGTCATTTGCTGCTGAAAGCTATGCAAATGAGGTAAATTTGCAATCCAGGAAACACTAACCGGACCGTGGAAGAGTAGTGTTATTTGCAGAAATGTACTCCGTTGGTAATGGAGTACCATTCTGCAAATTGCTAAACGGAGCTATGACAGATCCAAATAAAGGATGCATCCAGTTGAGGAAGCATGCCAATGGCCAAATATAAGGCCTTTGTCAATTTTAAATTTTTAAAATTATTAAAATATAATTTTTTTCCCCGATCTCCGATGTTTAAACATAGCTCAGCACCGCACAAACGTGCAGCGCTTAAAAAAACAATAAAATAATTTCAAAATAGCCAAAAACAGGCATTTTCACTAAAAAACTTATCCTGCCATGCAGGTGAATGGCAGGCTGAAGACAACATGGCCACTGAGTACTGGTTGCTAAGGGGGGAAGCTCAGTGTGAGAGATGTAACCAAGCATTAGTAGACAATCCTATGCAAATGAGGATAAGGATAGTGAATCCCAATTTCCCCCAGCATGAGAGCTATGTCCCAAGAGTGTAAGTGTAGGAGTAGGTGAGTAGTAGAGTAGAAGATAGGTGACATCATGAGGGGGTAGGTCAGAAAGGTTGTATGCTTATTGGAGCACAGTGTCCTGTGTTTGCCCTGAGATGCTCAAGATTGTAAGAGGCGTGTCTACAGTTGTCCTTTTTGAAAACCAGAAACCAAAGGTGTACGCAGTGAAAATATCTGAAATTTCTTGCAAATGGGCACACAGCGTGTGTGCCCGTGTGAGCGTGTTTGCGCTTGTTTGCACGGCGCTGCCCCAGGCGGAAACAGAAAGGGAAAAGGAAGGAAAATAAGTAGTAGGAAGTTAACCAAGGAAAACTAGCAGAGCTGCCAGGTGAAATATATCAGAATCAGCCAATTACACAGGCAGCAGACTAGCACAGCCCAGCCCAGCACTTTAAACTCTGCAAACAGCATTCTTCCCTGTTTTTCCCAGGAACTCTGCAACACTGCAGTATACAAAGAGGGAAAGATTAAAAACTTTAAAGTCAGACAAAATGTTAGGGGCTGCTGTTGCTATCATAAACCAACATGTGCAAGGTACTGAGGGTGGTGATGTTGTGACTGCTGCTGAGCAACCCACAGTGAGGAGATGGAGAAGAGTGTACAGACCCAGGGTAGCCTACCAGGGGCTACATGAGCTGGAGATAGTGGAGTGCTATAGGGTGGACAGAGACCTCCTGCAGCAAATTGTTGAGCTGTGCCACCCACGCCTCACACACAGAACCTACAGAGGGAAACCCATCCCAGTGGATACCAAGGTATGTGTTGGCCTAAGAATACTAGCTACAAGTACCTTCCAGAGACCAACTGGTGATATGATGGGGATTTTACAGGCATCAACCTCCAAGGTACTGCACCAGTTCCTGGATGCCATGTCAGCACATGTCGGTGAGCACATATATTTCCCCAATTCCCATGAGGCATTGACCAGCAATATGCATCTTTTCCACCAAATAGCAGAATACCCTGAGGTAGTGGGTGCAATAGACTGCACGCACATACACATCAAAGCACCACCCAGTGAACAGGGTAGGGTCTACATCAACCGTAAGAGCTTCCCCTCCATCAACTGCCAGGTCGTGTGCAATGCCCAGGGCATAATAATGAATGTGTGTGCTGGCTGCCCTGGAAGCTATCACGATTCCCACATCTGGCATCTGACGCAGCTGTACCAGAGATTTGCCAATGGGGACATCCCTGATGGTCACCTAGTGGGGGATGCTGGATACGCACTGGAGCCGTGGCTGATGACACCCATCAGAAATGGACACACACCTGAACAAGAACTCCATAATGAGGCACACGCACAAACAAGAAACATTATTCAGCATGTGTTTGAGATGTTCAAGTCATAGTTCCAGTACCTGGACACATCTGGTGGAGCCTTGCAGTACTCACCAACTACATGTACCCAAATTTTTATGGTATGTGCCATGCTACACAATATGATCCTGCAAAAACAACTGCAGCAGAAACAGCATGGGGCAGGGCCAAACAGCTCCCCACCGTTGCCAAGGACTGCACAGGCACAGCATGACTCAGAGGAGGAACAACCTGAGCCTGCCCCAGTAGGCAGAAGGAGGCGTGCCCAGTATGCCCTGACCTTGGCAAAGAGGCAAGGCATAGCACATACATTGACTCAGTACAAACCCTGGAAATCACACCTCTCTCTGACTCACACATACAGTAAAAGGGATGCCTAACTTGACACTACCTGTTTTCAAACATGTATAGGGAGTGTACTATGTGCATCCAACATAGGCAGCCCTGCAGCACAACCTGAGGCATGAGTGCCCTATTTTAAGCAATATAAAGCACTCCTATGCACATTTTACCAGTACTGAGCATATTTAAATACAATTGCATGTAGTTGCTCACTGCGCTAACCAGCGCAACGTTGGGCAATGTTAAACAATGTTGGGTAATGTTGGGCAAAGTCGGGCAAGGTCGGGCAAAGTTGAGAAAAGTCGGGTAAACACACTCACACCTGCTTTACTGTTCCTTAACCAGTCTGGTCTGCCCAGCAGGAAAATAAAACGCAGTGACAGGGCTCGAACTCAGGATACTGTGTGCTATAGTCACAGTAATGAACCACTAAGCCATGACAGCATTTCACTGGCACAGACACAACTTAACTCACTCACACATACCAGTTGGGGGCAGTCACATACCCAACAGTCACCGCCAGCAGGACAAATGTAGACAAATGCAAACACAAACAAATGCTGTATCATGCCCTCTGAAGAGGCATATGAGTAACCTCTCCCCAGGCCTATGCAGACAGATAACAGCAGGCCAGGCAGTGTGATGTGGGTTGGGTAGGCTATGAAGTCACAAATTAATATGCGTGTAATTGGAAGCTAAGGTCTGTAGTGCAGTGGTATGCCTCAAGCCAGTACAATAGGCAACAGTACAGACTGAAATGGAGTACCTGACATAGCAGTGCAGGCCTAGCAAATGTGTATAAGTGCCAGGTGAATCCTTCATCCAATGTATACCCACAGTAACAATCAGGTGTGCCCCCTGGGGTAGAAATGTACAAATAATAGCTATCCACACTGTATGTAGAATGACTCATGGAAGTCCTGCAGGCACACTGTGCTTCCTGTTGATGTACAACACAAAGGTGAGCCCTGAAGTAAAAACCAACTTGATTTTCACACACATATAGTATATATGCTCATACTGGGCATGCTCACACACAAACTAATTTAGCAAATTTCAGTCAGCAACATACTGAAAGGTCATACTAGGCATGCTCACACACTTAGGTCATGTCTGAGTACAGCAGAGGGACAAACATATCTGGCAGTTGCAGTTCTTACTCCAGACACTTGTCACTATTCACCAATCCTGCCTTGTGCACACACTGATATGAAAACAGACCAATATAATATATTGGACACCTGTCATAATCAAATTATGTACTCCAAGTACTTAAGTTGTTCAAAGAAAGTGAAAAACCAAAGAAGATCAATAATACTCCGATCAGTATCATCAAGAAACAATGAGCACTCCTAACATTATCCAAGCCATGGTCAAAGAGTCCACAGAGAACCACAAAGCTGTCTTTTGCTATGTCATAAATATCAATGTAAACTCATATATGTTCTCAGTCATTGCAAACTGTAAATGAATACATGTACATGACTGACATTGCCAACATCTTGTCAGACAGTTTCATACAAATTTACCCCCTTCTCACTGACAAAAGGGCCCATTATCATACCTGTAGATTGTGAAAACCCAGACATCACATATAGAATGGTTAAACAGCTCTTCCCAAACCTAAAAACACGGTGTGTATGAGATAACATGGTTTCCCTGGCTGTGCCATACGTGAACTCCAAAACAAACAGACCCTGCACCTGAACAGTCTGTTGAGACTCACTGTCTGTACAGGATATGAAACTGTTGAATGGGTTACAGCAATGTTTGGCACACTCCACGAGTGTTGGTGCACAACAGACCATGGGAAATATTGTCTTATAAGCCTAATAAGCCTGATGTGCAAGGCCATGGAGTCCATCATTATGGAACTCATAAACAGAGCTATTGAGAGAGAGCCTACAAACACCCAACCCTACCCATTTTGGTTTGGTCAGAGGCAGATCATGGTTCCTAAACCTGCTAGACAGTTTTCAAGGCAGTCACCCAGGACATGCATCAATGAAATGAGCTACACACAGCCTACATAGACCTTGAAAAGCCCTTTTTCAACATCCCACACACATGTATCCACAAAATCAACAACCTGTGCATTAACACGTATGTCATCTGTTGGATTGCCAACTGGGGCACAGATAGATCCCACAATGTAAGAATTGTGGTCTCCTGTTCAAGCTGGTAACAACTGCTGTCCCCCATGGCTCAATCCTGGGACCCCTCCTGTCTGGTGTATACTTTTCAGAAATACAGTCAAACATGAGGGCTATGTTTAGCAAGGTTTGTGGATGACTGAAAAAAAGTTGTCATAATCGATGTTTGGGACAACAGAGACATCCTTAAAAAGGGTCTCAGTCAGACAGATGTGGTGTCAAACTTATGGGCTCCAGCTACAGTCATACAAATACCACATAGGTGCCAACACCCTAAATATGGAGGTAATAATAAGGGATCTATGGACACATGTGGAGAGTCATCACTACTTCCAGAAACACATTCACAATGTGGTTAGAAAATTATGCTATATGTTCCCACAAACTGCCAAGGTCTTTGCATGTAGGTCAAAGGAGGTTCCCTCTACTCATCAGTCATCAGACCCATCATAGAGTACCACAACACACTTGCGTTGAATCTGACTAGGCACCTTCAGCAGCTGGAAAGACCACTGATGTACTTCAACAAGAGCATTACTGGCCTCAAACAGTTGCCCCATGCAACAAGACTGAATTTAATTCAGTCTGTACTCTGTTGCATACTGTCTACTCAGGTGATCTCTGCCCAGCAGACAGGTCCATGTCCAATGCAGAATAGATGTACATGTGCTATCTGAAGTAACCCCAAGCTCACTGTACTACATGCTCTAGGGATATAATCATCACAGCAATAAATAGAACATGTTGGAAAGATACATTAATAACTCACAAACTTCCCTTTCTTTGGAACAGGCTCCCTCCCAACCTACATTAAGCTGAGTCCCTCACTGACACTCTTCCAGAGGAGCCTTGATGAGTGTATGTGAAACTGAACTATCACGCCATGGATCACTTCATCTGCTCTACTACACAGAGGTCTAGGGAACTAACTCTGTGGATGGTGATAGCTACACACTCCGGCCATACTAATATATGCCTTTAGGCATATAGCCTATTACCTACCTATGTACCTATATATATATATATATATATATATATATATATATATATATATATATATATGTAGGGGGAACACAGTATAATAAGCCGAAGATGGATGGGCAGAGTTGAGTGAAAGAGGGTGACCATGACAGGGAGCCATCCAGGACTGTCCCACCCAGCACACATCCCAATGGCACAAAAGACATGAGGTGCACATCTCACCCAGTGTACATAACAGCCACCAGTATCTGTAAGCATTACAGTGTATGTGGTCCATGTGCCTGCTGTACAACATCACGGTACAATGAAGTACATATCTACTATATGTAGAGATGTACCTGTCACATAGTCTACTACATACCTATGAAGCTATCTTCAATAAGGCATATGTTAGCCTAGGCAAGTTGTGCAGCTTTCACCACCCCATTGGGTAGTCTCCCAAGCCCTTGTTCTAATAGTTAGTGCCCTAAGCTCCTTTCTAGTGGGGCTGCTGATGTGATGCCTGGCATGAATTGTCTGTTTCCCATCTACTCATCAAGGTTCCTGTTGAAGAGTGTCAGCGAGGGGCTCTGTCTGATGTACACTGGGACACTGTTCCACAGTAAGGCAAGTGTCTGGGATGGTACTCAATCCCACCACCATGTTGCATTCCTTGTTGTGATGAGGTTCATATCCCTAGAGTCTGTAGGGCAACTCAATTTTGTTATCTGTAGATGGAGCATGCTCAGCAGTTATGTGTTGGACATGGCTCTGTATGTTAAGCAGAGTGTGCCTCCAAGTAGGCGGTACGCAATGAAGAACAGATTTAGTTTTACCAATTGTGTTGCATAACACAACTGTTTGAGGCCAGTAATCCTCTTGGTGAGGTACCTTTGTGGTCTCTACAGCTGCTGGATATGCGTAGTCAAGTACATCCAAAATGGTGCATTGTACTCAATGATGGGTCTGATGACTTAAGAGTAGAGGGCCACCACTACCTCTTCGGATCCTGATGCAAACCCTTTGTTGATTAGGTGGGCCACATATGATTTCCCAATCGCTTTGGCAACATGGTTGTCAAAGGAAAGATGACTATCTACTTGTGTCCCCAGATCCCTTATTACCTTGCCAGTTTTAAGGGGGTAACACCTATGTGGCAGTTTGTGGGTACTTTGTTTTCACCAAAGGGGATCATTATGCATTCCTCCACATTGAGCTTGAGGCCATGATTCTGACATCACACATCTGTCTCATAGACTCCCTTCTGGAAAATATTTGTATCATCTGGGGAATCTGTTATGGCAGACACTTTACAGTTCCCAGTAAACTTAGTCAACCACAACCCTCCTGTGTTGGCATGTACATTTGAGAAGTCTATACCAAACAGGAGGGACTGAACCCTGGGGGCCACCAGTTGTTACTGGTGTAGAGTCTGACATGTAGCCAGCAACTCTTATTTTGTGTAATCTATCTGTGAGCCAGTTTGCAATCCATCTTGTGATGTATGGATTCATGCCCAGGTTGGTGAGTTCATCTATGATACCTAACTGGGGAATGGTGTCAAAGGCTGTAATGAGGTATAGGTAGGTTGTGTTGCGCTCATTTCAATCATCTGTAGCATGGGTAATAGTCTCAAAGAAATCCACCCAGTTCAGGAGGTGTGATCTGCATATGATGAAGCCAAACTGGGTGTGCTCAACTGTGTGAAGGTTCACAATCTCTTTATTGTTGACTTCCATTAAGATTGGCTCCATTGCCTTAAAGAGCAGACTCATCAGGCTCATAGAGCATGAATGCCAAGGGGGATTTGTGGCCCTACCCCTGTGGAGTGTGAAGAATGTTGCTGTGCAACAATCTGTGGGTACACATCCTGTACAGAGCATGTAGAGAGAGGTGTACGTATCCTTGATGAATATGGATACATCCCCACCCTATGTGCTATGATCCATGTCCTGATGCTGGAAGATATGGAATGAGTCGTATCCTGGTAGTGCTTGTGTGCTCTCTGGAGCCTTGAACTAGGTTTCTGTTACTGCACAGATATCAATATTCTCCGTACTGAGATGTGCCTCGAGTGTGTGCATCTGGAGGCTGAGACTTCTGGCAATGAGTAGCATTTAGCTAACTTTGTGGTTATCTGTGTTGGTTATGGGGTTTGGTTTGTCCTGAGTGACCGGTGTTCCACACCTGAAGTCAACGGCTCATTGGTCCCATCTGACCATAAGCTAATTATCCTACATATCCACATTCTGGACCCACCCCCGTTAAGGAAAACATGTTAAAAATTGTCTCCAAAGCCAACTTCATGCTTCTTAAGGTAGAAGTGCTGAACTTCAGGACACCCATGCAGATGGCCAATACTGTTAAGACTACTGAATCCTTTACAATTGCACTTGATAAGCACTTACATGAGTGTATGCATCGTGCTATCCCAAACAGAACCAAGACACTATCCTCCAAGAAAAGGAAGCCAATCTGGTGGTCCCCTGCCATAAACAAACTGCACAACAAAAGGAAGAAACTGTTGCAAAAGAGGGTAAAATTCCATGAGTGGAGGAGCTCCCTGGTCAGCCTCAGGAAGAAGCTGCGATCCCTGATAAAATCCTCCAAAGCTAGTTACGAAAACAAAGTCGGCACTGGTTCTAAAGGCAACCACAAAGCATTCTATAGCTATGTCAAGAATCTCAATGGCAACACTCATATCTGCTCTGAGTTATAGCACAATGGCACTAAATATACAGACCCAACTGATATTGCCAACAGCCTGGCAGATAGGATCAGTGCTAACTTTAGCCCCCTCTCACCCATGAAAGAGCACATCTCTATACCGAAAGAATGCAAAGTTGCTGTCATCATGGCTGCACAGGTAAAAACCACACTCCAAAGCCAGGAACACAGCATCCATGGGACCAGATTACATCCCTGGCTGTGTTCTACATAAACTACAGAATGAACTGGTACCACACCTGCATACCATGTTCAATCATAGCCTCACCTCAGGCTTTGTGCCTGGTGAATGGCGTATGGTTATCCCACTACACAAGGGGGGAGCCACCAAGGACCACGGGAACTAACGCCCTATTAGCCTGATGATCCTGGTCTGCAAGGCCATGGAACGTATCATCATGGAACTTATAAACAAAGACATTGGTAATCTTCAAACTCTGGACTGCAACCATTTTGGGTTTGTAAAAGGCAGATCATGTCTCCTAAACCTGATAGACTTCTTTGAAGCAGTCACCAAAGCTGTAGACAAGGTTAGGGTGGTTCACACAGCCTATCTAGATCTTGCCATGGCTTTCAACACCATCCCCCACTCTGGAATTATGGATAAACCCACTAAACTAGATATAAATCCCTATGTCACAAGATGGGTTGCCAACTGGCTGACTGACACAACCCACACTGTGAAAGTAGCAGACTCCAAGTCCGACTTCGGACCAGTGACAAGTGGAGTACCACAGGGTTCAGTCCTGGGTCCTGTCCTGTTTGGTATCTACTTCTCTGAAGTACAGGCTAACATGGAAGGTCTCTGGCTAATGAAGTTCCCAGATGACTGCAAACTAGGAGCCATAATTGAGACTACTAACGATGTGGACATCCTACAGAAGGGCTTCACTGAGACAGATGCCTAATGTCAAAGCCATGGACTCAAGCTCAATGCCAAAAAGTGCATTGTCATCCCCTTTGGTAAAAACACTGTACCCATGAACTACAACTTAGGTGGTAGTATACTTAACACTGAAAGTGTGTTAAGATACCTTGGGACACAGGTGAACAGTAGACTCTCCTTTGAT
This sequence comes from Protopterus annectens, assembly GCF_019279795.1. Lineage (NCBI taxonomy): Eukaryota > Metazoa > Chordata > Ceratodontiformes > Protopteridae > Protopterus > Protopterus annectens. The sequence goes on from NC_056734.1 coordinate 885,263,423, forward strand.
AATCACATCGCCACAGTAGTCAGGAAATCCTTCTACGTGGCACACTTCATCACAAAAGGTGTCTCATGCAGAATAAAAGAGGTTGTTGTTCCCTTCTGCTCATCACTCATTAGATCCATTATAGAGTACGATGCCCCTTTCGCTATGTACCTCACAAGACATCTACAACAACTGGAAAGCCTGCAGAAATACGTCACAAAGAGGATTAATGGGCTCAAATACATGCCATACACAGACCGTCTCAAAACGCTACAGGTTTACTCTGTCAAATATCACCTACTCAGAGGTGATCTCTGCCTAACATACAAAGTAATGTCAAACACAGAGCTGTTGGACATGTTCCACTTAAAGAAATCCCAATCCCTCTGAGTGTCGGCCCCAAAATACAGACTGAAATACTACAGGAGGGGGTTTATCCATTTTCATAAAGGATACCCACACCTCCAGGTTAGTGACACAGCACAAGGCCTTAGAGACCATGCAAGTGCAGCTAACACTGGGCAAAGCTGCTTATCAGATTGTAGCCTGCTATAGATCACATAACTTGTCTCAGGACCCTCACTCAGTATTCCTGAGAACACTGGGAAATATAAAGGTCCTACCAAACACCATGATATGAGGAGAATTTATCTACACAAACACTGACTGGGAGAATTACTCGAGTACAAAGTCCTTTGTCCAATGCTTCCTAGAGTTTATAAACTCAAACAGCCTGGAAGAGCTGGTCACCACACCCACTAGAGGTGACAACATACTGGACCTGATCATCAACAACATGGGGGATCAGTGTTCCACACTAGAGGTAAACCCCTTACTGGTAATATCAGATCATGAAATAATCGCACTGGGCATCCACATCCCAACCCCCCCAGTCAACAAAACCAATGTGAAATACTTTTCAAAAGCAAACTTCACACTTCTCAAGACCGAAGTAGAAAGTTTCAAAGCCCCCTTGCTACAGGATAATGCTATCCAATCTGCAGAATCCTTTACAAGTGCATTCTATGAGCATCTACAGGGATGCATGGATCGAGCCATCCCAATTAAAACCAAGACTCACTCCTCCAAAAAGAAGAAACCAATCTGGTGGCCCTTGCCCATAAATAAGCTATACAACAACTAACACATGATAGGGCAAAATTCCAAAAAGGAAAGGCATCACTGATCATTATTAGCAAGAAACTACAATCACTCATAAAATAATCTAAAGATAACCACAAAGCCTTCTTTAGGTATATCAAACATTTAGGTGGCAACTCTCAGATATGCTTTCAGCTACTGCAAAATGGCAAAAAATACACTGAACCAACTGACATTGCCAACATCCTGGTGGACAGGTTCAGTGCAAACTTCACCCCTCCTCACCCCCAAAAGGGCCCATGTCCATCCCAGAAGAATGCAGAGCCCCAGACTTCATGGACATGCAGGTAAAAACAGCCCTCTCCAAAGCTAAGAACACAGCATCAATGGGACTGGATGGTGTCCCAGGCTGCATCTTACACAAGCTCCAAAAGGAACTAAACCCTCACCTACATTCACTGTTCAGACTCAACCTTACCACAGGCTATGTACCAAAAGAATGGCGCACAGCAACAGTCATCCCACTCCACAAAGGTGGTTCCACAACAGAACCTGGGAACTATCGCCTTATAAGCCTGACCAGCCTGGTCTGCAAAGCTATGGAGCGAATTATCATGGAACTCATAAACAGAGACATTGGGGACCTCCAGATACTGGACCCTACCCAATTTGGCTTTGTTAAAGGCAGATCCTGCCTCCTAAACCTAGTTGACTTATTTGAAACAGTTACCAAGGCCATAGATGAAGGGAAGGTAGTCCACACAGCCTACCTGGACCTCACTAAGGCCTTTGACACCATTCCTCACTCTGGCATCATAGACAAGCTTACCAGCTTGAACATTAACCCCTATGTCACGAGATGGGTGGCCAACTGGCTCACGGATAGAACACACATGGTCAGAGTTGCAGGTGCCATGTCTGACTCTAAACCAGTCACAAGTGGCATCCCACAGGTCTCGGTCCTGGGGCCCCTCCTGCTCAGTATATATGTCTCTGAGGTACAGGCAAGCATGGGAGGGCTATAGCTGACCAAGTTCCCAGATGACTGTAAACTGGGGGCCATAATCGACTCTCTGGCTGACAAAGACATCCTCCAGAAAGGTCTTACAGAGACAGATACCTGGTGTCAAAACCATGGTCTCAAGCTGAATGGCAAAAAATGCATAGTCATCCCCTTTGGAAAAAACAAAGTGCCCACAAATTATCACATAGGTGGTAATCCACTAGGTATGGAAAATGCAATTAGGGACCTGGGGACCCAGGTAGATAGTAACCTCTCCTTTGATAATCATATTGGCAAAGTGGTTAGTTATTCCTTCTATGTAACCCACCTAATCACAAAAGGTGATCAAGATCAAGAGAGGTCATTGTGCCCCTCTACTCATCACTCATTAGGCCCATAATAGAGTACAATGCCCCATTTGGTATGTACCTTAATTGGCACATGCAACAGCTGGTATGACCACAGAAGTACTTCACCAAGAGGATCATGGTCCTCGAAGAGATTCCCTATGCAGCTCGACTAAAGAAACTCCAGCTCTACTCGGTTGCTTACTGCTTGCTCAGATGTGATCTATGCCTGACGTATAAGGCCATGTCCAACCCGGAATTAATGGACATGCTCCACCTCAAGAAAAACAAACCTCTTAGAGCCACACGCTCCAGTGAATTAAACCTCAGCAAAGCAATAAACAGGATGTGCTGGAAGAATAGATTCCTGTCCCAGAGACTTCCCTCACTCTGGAATAGAATCCCAGTTGATGTTAGGCAGAGCCCCTTGCAGATTCTCTTCAAGAGGAATCTTGATGAGTGGATGGAAAATTGTAAAATTACCCCTGGGATCACTTCAGTGGCCCTGCTAGACAGAGGCCTAGGAAACTAATTTAAAAGGGAAGCAAAAGCCAACATATTCTGGCTAGGCTTATAAATGCCCTTGGGCAGATAGCCTAGTACCTACCTATGAACCTATGAACACACGCGCACTAGGGACCTAAACCTTGTCACCACAATAAACAGAACATGCCGGAGGGATAGATTCCTGTCCCACAGACTTCACATACTCCAGAATAAACTACCTATCTATATCAAACAAAGCTCCTCAGTAGCACTCTTCAAGGAAAATCTTGATTATTGGATGGGAAATAGGAAATTCACCCTGGGGATCACTTCTGTGTCTCTGCACAACAGTGGCACAGGAAAATAAATTTCTTGGGTGGCAAAAGCCAGGGTACCTTTTTGGTTGGCCTTGTATAGGCCCCATGGCCTATAGACTAGTATCTACCTATGAACCTATGAACCTTTGAGCCTTGCCTAAAAAAGGTAATATGGGGACAGCACGAGCCTTGGCCAGTATTCAGAAGCATAGGGTGACAGGTACAGACCATCTGTAGTGAAGCAACAAGGCTTGTCTATCATGTCATCACAGGCAGACAGAGACTGGATCCCCTTTGAATGACACCAGAAGATCAGCCAATTGTTGAAGTTTATCATCTTTCTGTTATATTGCAGTATCATGTAGGTGAAGGTAAGATGCTACTCAAGGTTTGACCCTGTGTGTGCCAACATGTGGTGCATCAACCCATATATGATATGGTCATGGCCTATGCATACAATACACTCACAATACACCTAGTATGATAAGCCTGCTGAGGTTATCAAATGTGAAAAAAACTTTTGTGCAAACTGTCAGCAAGTAATGTCTGTATTGCACCCTGTAACTCCATATTGCTTGCTGAAGTGTAAAGACGTACTTAGTTTGGATTAAGAACATTGCACTTGCCAACTGTGTGTGTCTCCCTGGGGAGAAGCCACCATTTTGGAGACTACTCATCTTTGTCAAGTCCGATGATGTCACCATCCTACAAATATACCTGTGGAAATATGAAATCCCAGTAATGTGTATAGTGTGTCATGTAAGTGCATACTGCTGTAGCATCATAATGTAGTTAAATAGGGGTTTGAATCCTACTTTTACCAATTGTGTGTGTGCATGAGTATCTACCTGGGGAAGAGTAACTTTTATGGAGACTACTTCAAACACCTTAAAAGTGGTATACTCATCTTTGTCTAGTTCAATGATGTCACCATCCTACAAATATACCTGTGGAAAAGAGAAAACCTAGTAATGTGTAAAGCATGTCATGTAAATGTGTACTGCTGTAGTATCATGATGTAGTTAGGTAGGGATTTGAATCCTGAACTTGCCAAATGTATGTGTGCCTCCCTGGAGGAGATCAACCTTTTTGTAGACTACTCAAACACCTTAAAAGTGGTATACTCATCTTTGTCAAGTCCGATGATGTCACCATCCTACAAATATACCTGTGGAAAAATAAAACCCCAGTAATGTGTATAGCGCATCATGTAAATGCATGCTACAGTTGGTTGTATCATAATGTTGTTAGGTAGGAGTTTGAATCTTGCACTTGCCAATTGTGTGTATGTACGCCTCCCTTGAGAAGAGTAACCTTTTTGGAGACTACTTAAAAGTGGTATACTCATCTTTGTCAAGTCTGATGATGTCACCATCCTACAAATATACCTGTGGAAAAATAAAGTTCAGGTAATGTGTATAGTGTGTCATGTAAATGTGTACTGCTGTAGTATCATAATGTAATTAAGTAGGGGGTTGAATCCTGCACATGCCATCAGTGTGTATGTGTGTCTCCCTGGAGAGGTGCAGTGTCTTTGAAGACTACTCAAACACCTTAAAAGTGGTATACTCATCTTTGTCAAGTCCGATGATGTCACCATCCTACAAATATACCTGTGGAAAAATGAAACCCCAGTAATGTGTATAGCACGTCATGTAAATGCATACTGCTGTAATACCATAATGTAGGTAGGGGGTTTGAATTCTCCACTTGCCAACTGTGTGTATGTGTGTCTCCCTGGGGAAAAGCAACCTTTTTGGAGACTACTCAAACACCTTAAAAGTGATATATTCATCTTTGTCAAGTCTGATTATGTCACCATCCTGCAAATATACCTGTGGAAAAGTGAAATCCCAGTAATGTGTATAGCGCATCGTATAAAGGCATACTGCTGTAGTATCATAATGTAGTTAAGAAAGAGCTTGAATCTTGCACTTGCTGACTGTATGTCTGTACTCCAGGTGTGTGACACCGTTGTCCAATGTGGAGTGGGTTTTGATTTTTATAGTGTATGACATATCACAATGTCAACTGTATGTGCATTACACATGTGAGGTAGCTGTGGGGCAAATCCATATACATACATGTGACCTCAAGTATTTCATAGGTGGGTACTCTGCTTTCTCCATGAACGCATGTGTTATCTTTGCCAGAGTGTGCTGGCGCTTTCCAGACCTTAGGTCAGTTCTGTATGCTTGTGACAAACTTAGCCACTGCAGTGATCCCTGGGCTATGTCTTCTGTTTCACATCCACTCATCATGGTTTCTATTGAAGAGTGTGAGTGAGGGTTTATGCTTGAGGTATATTTGAAACCTGTTCCAAAGCAAGCAAAGACTGGCAAAGATGACTAATCATTACAGGTGTGCAACAACCTCTCTGGATCTGCATGCAAACCCTTTATTGCTTATGTGTTCCACAGAGGGATTTCCAAAACCCTTTGGTAATGTGATTATCAAAGGAGAGATGACTTAACACATGGCTCTATGTATACATTAGTACCTATTCCACATTTTGGGGGCTACTATCTATGTGGTGCTCTGGGGATACTTTGTTTTCTAAAAGTGGATAACTATACTTTCTTAGGCTTATAGCTTTACAGCATGAATTTGACACCAGGTATCTATCTGTATGATACCCTTTTGGAGGATGTGGGTGTCATCTGGAGAATAAAGTATAGCCCACAGTATGCATTTTCATCAAACGTGGGCAGACATATCCCTACTGTGTTTGCTTGTACCTAAGAAAGCTATATGCCAAACAGGAGTGGTTCCAGGACTGAGTGCAGGTGAATACCACTTGTTACTGGCATAGAATAGTACATGGAGGCTGCAAATGTTATTGTGTGTCCTACATCTGTGCGTCAGTCATCAAGCCATCATCTAACAATCGTTTATGGTCAGTCTGTTGAGGTTATGTCTAATACCGGTATGTGGGATGGGTATGATTTGCTGGTGAGCTATAGCTTGGCTGTGTTGACCTCCTCTCCCTCACCTATAGCCTTGTTGACTGGCTTGAAGTCTACTAGGTGTAGGAGCCATGATCTGGCCTTTAGAGAACCTAAGTGGGTATGGTGCAGTGTTTGCAGGTTCATAATGTCTCTGTTAATGAGTTCCATAATGCTGTGCTCCATAGCCTTCCAGATAACATTGGTCTGGCTTATAGGGTGAGAGTTTCCAGGACCTGCTGTAGTTCTATCCTTAATCAATTTATGTTAACATTTGCACTGGGTGTGACGAGGGTGGACAGGTTTAAGAATAAGTATATTAGAGGGTCAGGCCAGGTTTAAGGTTAGTAAACCATGCCAGATAGGCAGGATTAAGCTGGTTTGTACATGTGCTGAGGAGGGATGCAAAGTATATTGTGAAATAGATGCTAAGGATGAAGCCGCCAGGTAACAGGAAATGAGGAATGCCTAAGATGAGGTTTATGGCTGTGGTGAGAGACGACATGCAGGTAGATGGTGTGACAGCGCAAGATGCAGAGGGCAAGAAGACATGGAAACAGATGATGTACTGTGGCAACCCCTAATGGGAGCAACCAAAAGGAGAAGAAGATGTTGTAGCTCAACCCTTGTGGACTGTGAACACCATTACTGTACGTCATTCCACATGTATGTAACCTGTATAGATGCTCCATCTGGACAGAGTGTTTAGGTGAGTGGTGACTTCATATGTCAGCTTGTGTATGACACAGCCAGGGACACTGTCCTGTACCATTGCCACTGTGGTGTGGACCTTGTTAAAGAGATATTTTAACTAGAGTGTCTGTGAATCATCAGGTATTACATTCTGCAGGTCTGGAAATGTGGCCCTTGTATAGTGACAGGGTGGTGAAATCCGCATTCAAACTGTCTGACAAGGAATTGGTAATGTCAGTCAGATAAGTGTACTTTGTGACCATTTACATTAACTGTGACCCAATCTGAGACTTTCCCTGTAGATTATGAACAACAGTAAAGACGGCTTTAGTGTTGTCTTTGGAATCGTTGCCATTTTGTATTTTGAAGCTTGCCTTGTATGTTTATTGAGGGATTAAATTTTCCAAATTATACTGACCAGAGAGGTTATCCCTTCTTGGTATCTAACTCTTTTTGGTATAACATCACACCTTCTATTATATATTTAGTTTATGGCAGGGGTCCATGAGACTAATGTACTTTTACTGTATATGTGAGAATTTCTTGTTTTTGTGATAGCACAGTCCATGAAACCCTGTAGGTGAACAGTGTGCATTAATACAGGATTATGCAGCTGGGACACTGTTAACCTTAGTAATGCAAACCAATGACAGATAGGAACAACAGCATCACCCACAGCACAGTGTCAACCCATGTCATACACACACATGCGTACTCAAGTTCCAAAACGTGTGTAGTACAATGCATACTGGCCACCAGTAGCAACTATGGAGTGTTAACACTGGTGAATACAGGGCATGTCACCCTGCCCATGTGTCCAATATGCACGTATATGCAGACAGTGCACCTCCACCATGTTCACAAATGTACACCTGCAAACCTGTGCTACACACACCCCACACTTACTGTCCACTGTATAACACATGCTGACAAAACTACACACATCAGTCAAGTGGCACATGGGCAAACAAAACACAATTGGAATAAACACTGGTGGAAACAATACAACATTGATAATTACAGCTTTAATGCATCATGCCTGCTCAGCTACACCTTCAAGGATATCATTACACTTTACTGCTGACAACATGCTGCACATTCAACCATTGCTATACTTTATCAAAGTCACCCTGTGCATCAGCACCATGTTAGCCTGTTCCTGCATCAATGTTACAGATGACAGGAGGTGGTGCAGGTTTCATCATATGCACAGGGTGTGTTGTTGGTTTGACAGAGGCCTACACTGAGCCACACAAATGACATGTGTGTGTGAGTGTGTGTGTGAAGGCCATGAGTACTGTTATGGGCCAATGTTGATGTAATGTGTGCGAGTATGTGTTTGCCCCAGGTTTCTGGTTTATGTGTGAGTGTCTGCATGCACACAGTTCCACCATGTGGTTGCCATATACAGGCATTTGTGGGAAAACTACAGACTGTACCTGGAAGGTTTTACAGATAACCATTTCTGGCCATGGATACGGAACCTGTGCCTGGCAGGGGTGCTACAGACAGTATCAGGTACTAATCCAGACTGGGTACTATCCTCAGAGGTTGATATATGTCCACTGGATCCAGGTCCCTGCTGGGACTGGCCAGAGCCACGTGCACATTGTCTTCTAGAATGGACTATGGACAGCCCCCCCAACATTGCTGGGGCTGGTACTGGCACTACGGCAGTGGCTGTGACTTGCTGGACATCCACGGTGACCTCCAGCTGCTGATGTTGCTGGCATACATCCACGTCGACATCTCAACCATCCCGCACTGTCCTGACACATGGACATGACATTGTGTAGGACATCCAATGTCTCACCCCAATGTCTATCAATGACCTCAGTGTAATTATGTATGGCACCTGCTAGGTCATGTATACTGTCATTTCCAGAGGTGTTATGAGCCCTCTGTGCCCTTAGTCCCTGTCTGGTATACTGCTCCATTCGTGCCTGTACCTCCATGACAGCTTGGAAGATGCGTGTGGTTGAAAGAGTTGTGACACGTCTGCCAGGGGCATGATGACCAGCAGTGCTCTGACAAGAACCCCTGGGCATCTGCCTATGTGGTACCATTCCAGACATCTGGCTATGGCTGCTGTGTCCTGATACATGTGCCATAGATACCACACTGTCCTGGCCAGTGCCAACCGTACACTGTCCCTCAGCTAAGGGCAATGGTGATGATGGCTGTACGGGCAGTATGACTGTGTGCATGGATGGGGTGGAGACTTGTATACTGTCAATTGGTGGCCCAACAACAGACCCTGACAAACCTGCCTGTGCCTCAACACACTTATCCTCATGATCACTGTCTGTCTCAGTGACATCAGGTTCCCTGCTGTACTGAACCAGCCCCACCTCAGCACATGTGAGAGGAAAACAGGAAACACACTTTAAGACCTGAACATGATGTCAGACCACATGCACACATGCGCACATGCGCACATGCACACATGAACACATGCACATGCACACGTGTGCACATGCACACATGCACACGCACACATGCACATTTGCATGTGCACACAACTCCATATTTAAACATGGCATGCTAAAACACAACTCCATATTTAAACATCACACATACCCAATGTGTGTTATATGACCTAGCCACTCAATAGCATCACAAAACATATATGTGTTAGTTGTGCAAATGGTGATTGGTATGCATATTGTTTAGAGGTGCATATGTTTGCACACACACAACATTGAGGTGTATAGCAATGAAAGCTATGCGTAGTACTGTGGTTACAATAACTGGATGGGGTATAGAACCATAGGCCATCACCATGAAGCATCATGTGGTCACTCAAGGCTACAAATGTTTCCCAGACCAGCTGTACTGGAACTGTACTACCTTGGCTACATTCACCATTTCACAACCAGTTGTTACATGGGTTTGTAAGAAGGCCAATAAGGAGCATTCCCTGACATGAATGTGTAGTGTGTTGCAGAGTGTTTAAATGTCCCATGATAGACCTCTACCCCTCAGGTATATTATGTGTAATGTGTGGATGAGATTTTGGATACTAGAGTGTGTCTTTACTGAGGGTCTGTGAATCCTTTATGTGTAGCATGTTAAAATGCTCTGTGTATGACATAGTTGTGCATGTTATGTGCATATTGAGTATCAACTTTGCCTATCCAATGGTCACTACAGTGTAGCCACATTTGGTTGAGATGATCTGGTATTGCATGTGTTTGAGGCAGCTAATCATATTAGTGGGATGTGCATGGTCTTACACCAAACATGCACAGCATGCATTATGGGTAGGTGTGTTACATGTGTACATGGCCTACACCTTAACTATGACATGCACTTTTTATTTACAGTAATAAATGTAGAACACACTCACCAGCATCTGTCCCCTGCCTTGATGTCACCCCAGAGGGACCTACATAGAGATGAGACAGTTGTCAGTGTTCACAACTGTGGCATTGCTACTGTGTGTTTGCAATCTTACAGTAGAACTACAGTTTACATTCACAGGCCTACATATTATGCTCCAAATGATCAGTATTGCACAACAACAGGCTTCACATATTCTAACTACACACTCCACATCTCACATATGCATGATCTACCAATACAGATAACAGTAGTCTACAGATATGCCATGTTACCTGCATGCTCCATGTGTGGTTGCTGGGTGGCTCCAACCTCCATCATGGTGTATGTCCGCTGCTGTTGTTGTTGGGAAGGTGCCACGAGGCTCAGGAGCAGCTCCTCCACTCTGGTGGGGGGGTGGATATTAACACCACCTCCTGTTGCAAGCTGCTGTCTCTGCACATCAGAAGCACGCTGACGGATATGTCTGAGTAGATCACTGCAGTGGTGGTGTACCTGCTGATATGTCTGGTTATACAGGCCTACCTCATTGACCCTCCGGACAACATCTTGCCACATTGCAGTACCTCCTGCTGGTTCTGGCTGGTTCGTGAGAACATTAGACTGCAGTGCTGAATCATACAGCTAGTAATGATCTAATCTTCAGCACTACTATAGCTGGGATTTCCGTGATGTGCCATGATCCAAGGAAGACATAAAGAAAAAATATGTCTGAGCAAGTCATATTGCACATTTAACATTATACAGTACAGATATCATTGAACTGCCATATATAGCAACCTATTAGCTAAATGAGAGTGAAACACTTTAACCACCACTTTTCACTGCTCTCCACACAACTGCTTGAAAGTGCCTGGCTCACTCTATCTAATGAACCATGTTCTGTACAGCAACAAAATAAAATCACTATATAAGACTATACAAGAGTACCTGGCACACTGTATGCAACACAATGCACCACCTAGCCACAGCAGATATACATCAAGCTGATGTGTAAAGAAATATGTCATCCATCACAAGTGTAAGGTCCAGTAAATGTATTACTATTATACCACACAACTTGTTAATGGCAAACCCTTGGCCAAAATATGTGCACAATTGGGAATATAGGTCACATACAGCTGTAGTCCACTATAAATGTTGCTAGATACGCAGTTATATGTTTTACCACACATATGACAGAGGACATGTTACAGACATACCCACACACACATCAGACATAATTACAGGACACAAAGGTATGGCAACCCAGATAAGCTTTACATGTGTACTATACAGTACTGTGTGTCAGTACTTACAAAACATTAATCTTGAGGAATGTAATCTGTGATGAATACAGGGACCACACAAAACAGTGGATGCAAGCAATGTGGACATACACCATACTTTGCTGTACAGGCCCAGAGCTTCAAGTAGTGCTACAGTATACACAGGATTTGGATTCAACATCAGTACCAATCAATAATCATAGATGAAGTGTTTTAGCCTCCAATGACACACCCCAGTTAAAACCAAGGGACTTAATCACACTGTATGCCATAACACTTTTTCTTCCTAGCAACAGAATACACAGCTTTTGCTGGGATCAAAGCAAGGACCCATAATACCATGACATAAACAGTTTCCCACTAAGCTATCCCACAAATACATATATTTGACGTAATCACAAACTCATTGACCATCACAGTCAGTCAACAGTACAGAGAATCTATTGCAACAAGTAGATGTAGGTGTGTATGAGTATATATGACTCTCTCTCTCTGTATATATATATATATATATATATATATATATATATATATATATATGTATATCTACATAAACACATCCATTGGTGTCCATATACATATAGGCACATATACAGTCCACCTTTCATGGTGGGAATATCAATTATACAAAGGATGTGATGTGTACAGTAATGTAATAATATCGCACAGTCTTGTGATAAATGCATTGAAAGTGTTCACAGCCCAGGTAGCTTTAGCAGGCCTCAGTAGCTTCAACATTGCAAACTGAACAAACCACCCACACAGTTTAACCACCACATGTCATATACCAGCACTGTATGCTGTCTCGTTTGTCACACACTAAAACCTATATACAAATATGTGCATACTAACCTTCACCAACATATATATCTCCACCCTTTACAAACAGTTGCAATATGTCCCCTGCTATATGCAGATATACAGATATGAATATATATGACACATATATATTTCTCTGTATGTGTTTGGCATACACACACACAAGGTCCACACTGTTGTAAGTCCCTGGACCTCACAGCTGAACTGTTGGGCCTTGCTGCAACACAAACAGGTGTCACATGTGAACACACATTAACACTAGAGGGGGTATATATAGCTACAAATGCTAGATAAGCATACTAGACTGCTACAGCAGTTGCCAATGCTAAGCTACACTTTAATATGACTATCATGCATGTGTTGCTCTGTCACACCCATGTTTATATAATGACAGCACTAATCCCCCCAACAGCCATTGGCCACACTACTGTACAGAACACAGATAACATGGATCAGATTTTTGACATTTAATGCTGAACTACACATTTCGTCCCACTGCCCACAGGTACACACTGTATTGTCCATAGCAGTATTTAAGCAGGACATCTGTGCATAGGTAAGTACTGCTGTCACATATGAATGGGTCACGTTATGTAGACTGCTCTTCAAAAACATCTACTACATGCCAGTAAATACATATGTGTCACATACCTTTCCTTTGCATGATTTGGTATTATTTATTTTTCTTTTTCTTTTTCCTTTTCTCTGTCTCTCTCTCTCTCTCTGTCTCTCTCTCTGTCAGTCTCTAGAATAGAGTGATTGAGTTTGTTGGCAGCGAATGCAGCCTGCTTTTGTAGATATTTGCACATGAGCATGTTATGGCCTCTGCACCAATTAATGGCCACCATTTGCTAATTGCATGCAGCCTGCTGTGTAGTAATTGCAGTAATCACTGTCGTAGCAACCCAGTACTATAAATTGCTAACTCAGGTAGGCGTGGCCCTTTCAACTTTCCAAGATGGAGATCATCCTTGTTTGCTGTGGACATCATTGCTTAAGACAGAAGGTTGGTATAGTTCTTATATCAGAAGCCAGGGGTGTAGCTAGTGATTTACATTTTATACTGAGACCTAAATGTTGCTGCTTCCAGTGCACACTTGTCAGTGTAGAAATGAACTTATCCCTCAAAATGCTAACCCAAGATACATGGGAGGATGTACTTTCTTTTCAAATTTTACAATTAGCTGCCATACAAAGCTAGTTATTGAGATGTATTCCTTTGGCACAAGAATTGTTTGAGAACTGCTATACTGTGAATATTCATTTACTCAGTTCTAAACAGTTTGTGCTTTTTTAATGCTGACATTAGCACAAGCTGCTCAAGAAAACTGGACACATTTCAGTACTGTGAGTATGCTTACCTACATCCTTGGTAGACCCTGCACACACAGGTATATTCTACATTTGGGTAGGGGTGCAGAAGTACAGAGAGCGTAAGTAGTACTGTGTGGATTTTATCTTGCTGGAATTACAGGGTGGCTGTGTACATGTTAGTTTATCAAGGCAAGTAGTCTGTCTGCGTAACTCCCAATTGTGGACCTATCCACATGGTAGCCAGATATTAGCCTGTTATTCTTTGTCTATGCACCACACAGATCTTTTCAGCACTAGAGCAATGGCATTGTTACAATTGGTTGCTACCAGTACATGGCTACATCCTTTTGTATTTCAGTGTTGTATTCCTACATAAGGGTATGTTTCCGGAACCCTTCCAAAGCTATTTGCACAGTGTGCAACAGCAGAAAGGCTGCTATGCCTCTGTGTTTCTGCCTCTGCCACACCTCTCAAACACTCAGGTACATATTTGGACAGACTCAGGCAAAAGTAAAGAAAAAGTCAGGGACACCTTTAAAGTATTAGTACCATTAAGTTGAGACTTTGAGAGAACCAGAGCATATGGATTAATACACCTTTTCTGAAGTAAAAGAAGTGTCTAACTCTTAATTATTGTCATTACTCATTATGTGTAATTCACCATCTTCCTGGCCAAAGTCAGTAGTTTTCGGAGGGATTCAGAGGGACAGAGCTAAATTTTGTTTCAAAATCAGGGACAGCCCTGAAAATTAGGGACAGTTGGGAGGTATGGCCTCTGCCCTAAACAGATATGCCAGTGTTTGTCCTGCTGTGATACTGTGTGGGGTTTATAAAGTGATGGTGTAACATTATTTCCTGCTAGAATGGCTGCTTCTCTTATCCCAGTCATGTAGTGTAATCCCATAACAACTGTTGGTAAAGATCCACAGAACAAGTAGTGTGGTATGGCATTCCTAATTTTCCTTTACATTCACTCATTATGATGCATTATATATTTATTTCAGCACCAACTTGTTGTATATCTACCGTGGCTTATTGGTACTTCATGTAGTGTGTACAAGGACCCGGGTTCGAGACTGAGAGAGGTGTTTTATTTTGCTGCTGAGCAGAACAAGGGCCTTTACATACAGAGTGACTAAGGCACTTTTAAGCAGTTGTAAGTGGGTTTGTGCAGGTTTGTGCGATGCTTAGCCATGCTTAGCTAAGCACAAACAAGGGCACACTCGCGCAAACCCGCTAACTACTGCTTAATAGTGCTTACTCCTGCTAACCCCCACACTCATTTCTTTAAAAGAAAAGAAAATGGGGAGATAGGAAAGTGGTGAAAAAGGAGCATAAAGAGGGAAAGACAGTAGGGAAAATAGCTCGGGATGTGCAGGACGGGTGTAGGGAAGGTCCATAGTTGCCCATTTTTTAAACAGCAACAGCTGTGCATATGGAATAAATTTGGAGGTAAATATGAAACCTTCAACCCCAGAAAGAGGGGTGAGGACAACAAAGTATGTTGTAATGCCAATTAAATTACATTTTATGTGTCTAGGGGACATGTGCGCAAAATGGGCAGCTATGTATTGGGCGTAATTTTTTTTTAGGAGCAGATTGCCCTTTTTGTTTTTTCAGGTGAGAGTGGAATGTGGGGTAGGGGAAGTAGGCATATTTGGGGAGGTAGGATGGGGAGGTAAACAGACAAGACAAACAAGATGCATACAGGGGTGGAATATGACACATGTGGTAGGTGAACACCATTGACAGGGAGGGATGTTTGGAAATTGCAAGCCCATGAGCTCACAGATGGCAAAAGTGGAACTGAGGTCCCCACCCATGGGCAGTCACCACTGCATCTTCACAGCCCAGAGGGTGGCTGTGCTGGGAGCTGTGTAAGAGGGGCAGGCTGACCCGGGAGTTGCACCACTTGTGCCTCAAGCTGGTATAGAGGTTCTGCAACAGAATGCTCAATCTCTGTATGCACCACAGCCCAGACTGTTCGAAGGGTGATAGGTGGCCCTCCTCCACCCACACTTGCACAGGGGGGGCCGAGCCCCATCCCCTGTAGTACTTCTACCCGAAGGTGGCACAGGGCCAACGGAGGAGGAGGTCCCAGGCTGTGCACTGGACCTGCTGGTGCCAGCTGCCATGGCCAGCTGAGGTGGGACAGGTGGGTCCACTGGGACCGGCCTTCCCATATGAACTATGTTTTGGAAAATGTAATAAAGATATGGGTTATTAACAGTCAACAGCATTCCCAGTTAGTTATAACAGCATGCAGAAGTATTCCCATTAACCCAACACACCAGAGTTTCAACAGTTGAAAAGCAAGCATAACACATGCATATATAGAACAATAGTGGACATTACAACAGCATGCAGGTTTAATTGATGGCAACAGGCCACCAATATTGTGGTATTTGAACAGGGCACATGCATAGAATTTAATGCAAATATTTATAAACCAATAGGACATATGTCCCAACAAATGTTTTGAGCTTAGACATACACACTGAGGTGTGGAATTGCATTTTTTATGCACATATAGTAGGGTGGAAAAGATAGCTCAATTAACAACTTATATATCCTTCTAGTTTACACTACATTCCTATTAACTGCAGTTATATGTCCCTTACATGTATTATTACACTACCCAATGTCCTTCTATTGTGCAACTGGATATTGCTAGATCATTATATACATGAGCTGTATCTGACATACAAACTGTCCAGGATACGATGTCACTGCTACATATTTTGAGAGTTGCTCACACACACTACTGCTGTGATGGTACACTGACAGCTCTACTTTCATATAATTATCTAGTTATGTTCAGGTGAAATTATCACTTATATGTTAACAGTTCCCTACATTTCTGGCAGCACACTGACATTTCAGGGGAACACAATACCAAGCTACTCATGTGCCAGATTAACCTGTACATGCTGGGCATGAACCAACAGTTAAGGGCTGTATATGCATAAAAGCTACTGGCACTCCCTTCATCCACTTTATATGGGCCTACCCAAGTGTGGGTTAACTAACACTGCTTAATATAACAGTACTATTTCTAAAATGCAACAGTACAACAACATATCAAAAATATAACACAGATGCACTCCAGGAATTATACCTTTATTAAAGAATTATTACACCTTTATTTATTGGGTTAAAACACTTTTTGAAGGCTCTCTCATTTATTTTATATAACATTACATGCAGAATAATTATTAAAGAATTATTATACCTTTATTTATTGGGTTAAAACACTTTTTTGAAGGCTCTCTCATTTATTTTATATAACAGTACATGCAGAATAATTACTAACCTGCCTGGTGATGTAGCCTTTGCAGTCTATCTTCATGGGCTTGCTGATTCATAGCCCAGATACCTGCAGCTGTGAAGTAAATGCAGTGATAATGAGACATACCTATCCATAGTATAGACAAGAATAGCAATCCTTAAATACTTAATACAATGGCTACTTACTCAGTAGTGGGGCATTTGCCATCCCACGGGCCTCCTGGGTCCACTGGTCCAGTTGATCCTCCTTGCATTGCTTCAGGTCAGAGTAATGGTGCTTGACTTGATCACCAGTCCGAGGAACACCAGTGGCACTGGTGAGATCATGAGCTAGACAGTTTTAGGCCTCCGTTTTGTATTGGGTGCCCTGGTACTGGCCCCACAGGAGTCTTTCCTCGTGATTGTGGACAAGAAGCCAAACCATTACTTTGGTCTCCTCAATGCCCCAATGTTTAGCTCAAAATTGAGTGCCTTCTCCAACCCTGGCCATGCTGTCTGCAGAAGGGATCTACAGCCAGTTATGGCAAGTATTCCCACCGGTGGAGCTTAAATATGCCTCATTTCCCACACTTATTTGTGATTGGCCAGTTTGGAAAAAAATCAGCTGTAGGCACACCTGCTTAGCTGATGTTAGCAATGTTTAATATTCATTTGATAGATATGTGTCTGTTGAAAGTGCATGGTTATGAGATGCTGTCATGGCTTAGTGGTTATGTACTGTGACTATAGTGTACAGTATCCCGAGTTCGAGCCCTGTCACTGTTTTTTATTTTCCTACTGGCCAGACCTCAATGGTTAAGGTGCAGTGAAGGAGGTGCGGCCATGTTTAGCCAACTTTGCTCAACTTTGCCCGACGTTGCTCAGCATTGCTCGACGTTGCTAGACCTTGCCCGACATTGCTCGACATTGCCCGACGTTACGCTGGTTAGCGCTGTGCGCAGCTATATACAAACATGTTCTGTTTGTGGTAGTTTGTGCAATGCGCAGTTCCACACAAAGACATTGCGCTTGTTAACGCAGTGCTCAGCTATAAGCAATTAAATATAAATATGCTCAATACTGGTAAAATGTGCTTAGCAGTGCTTTACATTGCTTAAAATAATTTACTCATGCATCAGTATGCATAACCATTTCACCTTCCTATATATATATATATATATATATATATATATATGTAATATATATAAATAATTCATTCACTACTACATATAATATTTCAATGCTTTTTACAAAACTTTAAATAATAAATGTCAAGAAATATTTTTGTATACAGATTTCCAACAGAAAATGAAAAGTGTAGTGGTGGGACTCGAACCGGGAATGCCTCCTCTTTGTGCGAAGGCTCTAACCACTATGTTATCTTGTTTAATTTGCATATATTTTTCTTATTATTCTCTTCGGTGTCTAAACTGCTAACTGTAGCTAAGCAATGGGTAAACCCACGCAAACACGCAAAAATACGGGCAGCTATATCGGAAATGAAAAAAAAAAATAATTTTTTTACTTTTTATATTTTACTTTATATTTGTACGGGGTTTATTGTATGGGGGAGTTTAGTGTTAGAATGTACACGTGAGCAGACTTGCTCATGTAACTAGAAATTTCCCGTGTTTCAAACTTGCAGGGGCGTGGATTTTTGGACTGATCGGCAGTCCAACACGCCCCCTGCACTCGTCCATGCTCCGTGTTAGTTTTAGAGTTGAGGCAGCGCGCCCTCATTAATGTGCATGGTGCACTGCCGTCTTACTCTTAGACTGGCTCTTCCGTGTAAGACTAATTTAGTCTTACATGGAAGATTAGTGAATCCTGGGGATTATCTTTTCACTGTGACTCTACCTTGATCTAGATTTATTTTCTACTTATTTAGTGTTTATTTTATTTAATTCCTTA
>NC_056734.1:885287214-885402214 GCF_019279795.1 Protopterus annectens
CTGAGAAAACTGCTCATGTACCAATACACTTGCCCAATGTTTTCTGGAACTCATTAATTCCAATGCCCTGGACCAGCTCATTCTTATCCCCACTAGAGGTAGCAACATCTTTAACCTGGTCATTACTAACATGGGCGAGCATTGCTCTACACCAATAGTTAACTCCTCTGTGGTTAGATCTGACCACAAACTAATCACCTTGGAAATCCACATCCCTCCATCCGCCCCCAAAGGTAACCACCATGAAAAATGTCTCCAAAGCTAACTTTGGGCTCCTAAAAATAGAGGTGGCTAACTTCACAGCACCCATGCAAATGGAGAATAGTTACATGACCACTGAATCATACACCAATGCACTGTACGAACACATACACAAATGCATCAATCTCACCATACCCAATAGAACCAATCTGGTGGTCCCCTACCATAAACAAACTCTACAACAGAAGGAGGAAATTGATGTGGAATAAGGTGAAGTCCCAAGACTGGAAAAACTCTCATCAGTCTCATCAAAAAACTGAGATCCCTCATCAAATCCTCTAAAGCTAGCTATGAAAACAGAATTGCAGCAGATAGTAAAGACAACCACAAGGCCTTCTATAGTTATTTAAAGAATCTCCATGGCCATACCCAGATTTTCTCTGAGCTACTGCACAATGGTACCTCCTATACCGAGCCAACAGATATTGCCAATATACTGGCCGACAGGTTCAGTGCCAACTTTAACACTCTCTTTCCCACCAAAGGACCAATCACAATACCAGTAGATTGCCAGGCACCCAGTATTACTGCTGCACAGGTTAAGACAGCACTGTCCAAGGCCAAGAATACAGCTTCTATGGGACCTGGCAATATCCCCAGCTGTGTTCTACATGAACTACAGAGTGAACTGGCACTTCACCTGTGTGCCCTGTTCAGTTGCAGCCTTACCTCAGGCTTTGGCCCTACTGAATGGTGCAACTACAGACCCTGGGAACTATTGCTCCATTAGCCTGTCGAGTTTGATATGCAGAGCTATGGAATGCATCATTATGGACCTTATAAACAAGGATATAGGGAATCTCCAAACTCTGGATCCCACACAGTTTGGTTTTGTGAAGGATAGATCATGCCTGCTCAACCTGGTTGACATCTTTGAGTCAGTCACCAGAGCTGTGGATGAAGGCAAGGTCGTTCATACAGTCTACCTTGATCTGGCCAAAGCCTTTAATACCATTCCCCACTCAGGAATCCTAGAAAAACTCACTAAGCTAGGCATCAACCCCTATATCACTAGGTGGGTTGCAAACTGGCTCACAGATAGAACCCACAGTGTGAAAGTAACTGACTCAAAGTCAGACTGCCGATGAGTCATGAGTGGAGTTCCACAGGGTTTGTTTCTGGGTCCCCTCTTGTTTGGTATCTACTTCTCTGAAGTCCAGGCCAACACAAAGGGACTCTGGCTGACAAAGTTCACAGACGATTGCAAGTTGGGAGCTATTATTAACTCCCCATGTGATGTTGACATCATACAGGAAGACCTCACCGAGACCAATGACTGGTGTCAGAACCATGGTCTTAAGCTCAATGCCAAAAAATGTGTTGTCATCCCCTTTGGGAAAAACCTACTTCCCATGAATTACCACATCAATGGTAGTCCACTGAAGACAGAAGGTGTTATAAGAGATCTGGGAACACAGGTTGACAGCAACCTCTCTTTTGACTACCACATTGCCACTGTAGTCAGAAAGTTCTATGTGGCACATCTAATTACTAAGGGTTTTGCATCCAGGAAGAAAGAGGCCATTGTCTCCCTCTGCTCTTCCCTCATTAGGCCAATCATCGAGTACAATGCCCCACTTGGCATGTACCTCGCTAGACATCTGCAACAACTGGAGAGGCCACAAAAGTACCTCACAAATAGGATCCTAGGCCTTAAACACTTGTCGTGTATGGACAGACTCAAAAAACTCCAACTATTCTCTGTCTCATATTGCCTACTTAAAGGCAATCTCTGGTTGACTTACAAAGCCATATCTGACCCAGCTCAGTTACAAATGCTACATCTAAAGAAATCCCAATCCCTCCGCACCATAGGCTCCAGACACCTCAACCTCATTAACACATTCAACAGAACAAGCTGGAGGGACAGGTTCATAACCCAGACACAGCCCATGCTATGGAATAGACTTCCCATACATGTCAAACAGAGTACCTCACTGGCCCTCTTCAAGATAAATCTTGATGAGTGGATGGGAAATAGAAAATTCACCCTGGGGATCACTCCAGTGGGTCTACTCAACAGAGGCACTGGGAAATAAGGTCGGGTGGCATGATGCCAGGGTAATCCTATGGGCTAGGCTTGTAAAGGCTCCATGACCATTAGCCTAGTACACAGCTATGAATCTATGAGCCTATATAAGAGGAGGAAGTGTTGATCCTCATCAAAGGCAATTGAGTAATTTAAGAGAAACCGAGCCCTGGATGATAAGGTCTCTACTATCCTGTCACATTATAAGAAGGGAACAGTTCTGATTGTTTTTTACATGGGTTCAACATGATTTGCAATCAGAACCAAGTAGACCAGATATCAAGAATGAGTTTTTTTTTAAGTGAATGCATACTGCTGCAATGATGAATGAAACAAATTATAATAATTGTTCAATTTTTAAAACTGTAATGTGTAAATGATTGGATTAAATTCTGAAGTTTATAGAATGACCTTTAGGGAACATAGAGAGAGCCCGAAGAATGTGTTAGCAATTTCACTGCAAAAGTAAGCATGTATTTTCATTGATGAAGTGGATATCACATTACTTTGCTTGAATTATTAGGAGGCCTTACAATAAGGCAGCATGTACTCCCTACTTTGATTGATGATATGAAAATCTGCTTTTAAAGACCTGGAATGTGCTAAGGTGATGAACAGAAAAGGTGACTTGTGTGTATAACATACCATTACTACACAAAAACTGGGTACCTAGCACTATGTGTGAGCATAAGGTAAAGCAGCTTCTATAGACAAAGGGGTAATCCTCTGGTTTTGATACATTTTGGGAATAGATATTTTCACTGAAACCAAACTGGACATATTTCCACAGTAATAGCATGAAAATATTAAGCCACATTAGGGAGAAAGAAGAGCTAACACCACAGATGTGATAGGTTGTCTTGAGACACTTGCTGTTCCAAATTACCTCCAAGGTCTGTAACAAAACCTGAGGAGGGGGGAAGGTTAATTCCTAACAGGGTTATAGCATCAACCATAACTACTGTTAAGCTGCAGTTGATAAAATTGAGCAATACTTGCCTGGGCAGTCCAGTCCAAGGAGTATATTAGGAAAGACATATTTTCAGCTACCAACAGCCAGAGCTTACATGAACTGGAAATGGAACAATGACACAGGTAGGTGGCAATGTGTAAGATGATTTAATAGCAAATAATTTGGATACTGCAGTGCATTGTGTACATTTGGTTATACACAGTCAGGCATTGAGGCATACACAGACGGATAGCAGCCAGATGAGTTCCAGTCACAAAGCATATATCCAACAAATTACTGGAGAAGTGGCTATTTCTGGAAGACAGCAAGGTAGTAGTAGCAATTCCTAACCTGAGCCACAGTTTTTGAAAGGCACTGGATTTGCTTTGGCAAGGCTATATCAGTGGAAGAAGTAGACAGTAGCATTACACCTGAATCTTTGGCAAAGCAAACAAAAGATACCAGCCTTTTCTGGAGCATGTGAACCAGACAGTATTACAAAGAGGAAATAATCAATCAGTTTTCTGCTTACAAGTGGTAGCGGTAGCCAATACAATGGAACAAGAAGTACAGTACAGAAAATCACTTTCTCAACTATGGCTAGAGAGAGACGTGATACAGTAGTATAATGGTCCTAGAAACAAGTACATCTGGCCAAATAGCCTATGACATTCCTTTTTCAATCCCGTTTGCAAAAGAAAGTGTACAAAAAGAAGGCTAATGGAAAATTCCTTCTGGACAAGTAGTGCAAACATTGTAACAGGGAATGCAAGACATGGCAGCAGGATCAAAAGTTTGCTTGACAAGGCAGGAGACAAAATTAAGTCTGCATGGATATCTTTCTCTGCTATTGAGGGACCATTTCCAAGAGTAGCTATGGACATTGTGGAGCATTTTAGTATACTCAGCTCCAGGTAAGGGTGTGATCTATTGCTGTTGGATTATTCTGCTAGGTGCACTGAATTGTTGTTTCTATCCTCTTTTGAACAGACAAGGTAGAAATCTTTTCAGCAGGATAAGCTTTCTTCTGGAAATACTGACACAGAGGTTCTAACTTCATGTCATATCTGTTAACTTGATTGTGAAAATAATGGAGAATAAAGCATTTTATGATGACCCCATACATACCTCCCAACCTCTTAGCCCAAGAAATCTGGACAAAGCTTGACATAATGAGGGTACAAAGGCCCAAAAATAGGGACAGATTTTAACTATCGCTGTTATAAACTTAGAAAGTTGATAAATTGAAAGGGTATATATTAAAATGCATTTTGCAAAGGAAATTAAGTCTGAAATTCAAATGTATGACATTATTTACTCATTTCATTCCTCAGATCATCCCAGTAATTCACCAGAAAACAAAAAAAAAATATGAGGAACAGACCAAAAGTCAGAGAAAAAAAACTGGACAGCCTGCAAAAGTCTGGACAGTTGAGAAGTATGTGTCCCCATACCATCTACGAGTAATTGTCTGAAGAAGTATAATTCTGCATTTAAGGCCTAATAAGAAGTTTTGCAAACCAGTTCAAAAGGAAGTGGAATAAACACATAACCATCTCATCTTTCCATATAGGGAAATGCCCACAAATCCAGTTATTTATTTTTTAGTTGTTGTATGGTTACAGGATGAAGAAGTCCACAGGTTTATTTTGTGAGAAGTGAGTTGGGGAGTAATTCCCATAAGAATTGTTTTATGGAGAATGCCATCAAATTTCAGGGCCAAGCTTAGTAGGGTCATGAGACTGGCACAAGTGAACCAAACACAACAGCAGCAAAAGATGTATGTTGAATTAGCCACAATGCCAGACCATGCATTTGTTCACCAGACAGCATTGGAGGGTTTCTTCTCTGACATGAGAAAAGTAAGTGGTGTAAAATACATGGAGAGTTGTCAGACAGGAAGCACAAACTCTGCCATCTTAATATAAGGAAGCCCTATTAAGGCATAAAGACACTGGTACTCAGTATTAGCAGTGGGTTACAGGAAGAAATTTTCAGAGAGGCTTGGTCTGACTACTAAAAGGATTGTGCAGAACTTTCAGTGCAGATTTCAACTGATCTTCAGGAACTCTGAACAGCACAACAAGCAGGTTAAAAGGGTAGGGTTAACTATTAAGGTCAGCCTGTATCAGGTATAAATGGCAGATGTATCTCATCTTTGTTATCAAGTGGGTGGTTGTTGGATTACTTTAAAGCCTGCCAAGGTGAAGGCCTTTCAGTCATGACCTACACCATTTACAAAAAAAGAAGAAAATAAGGGGAAGACATTCCTATTGATAGGAGAAGTGTGCCTCCTATTATAATACAATAGATATTTCCTAAACAGATATTACCAGAAAGTAATACTACATTCTACATTATAGAATTTTCCCAAAAGTCTATAGATTCAGTTCAGTTTTGAGTGACAGTCCCTTGTAATGTAGCCCTATATACAGAGGACCTGAGTTAATCAACACTAAATCTGTATGAACTGGGTTGGCTAGTGGAGGAGTGAGCAGCTTACACCAGCCCAACCATTGTGGGGAGAAGGCGTTAGAGGTCTTGGTCAGATGATTTACTCCTGAGTAAGTGAAGGATTACATGATGCCAATGGCTCTTAAAAATCTGGCAATAAGAGCAGAGAACTAAAAATCTGAGATGCTGCTAAGCGTCTTAATGTACCCACAATACAGGGCACAGGAAATGATTCCTTCCATCTACATTTTCTACAGTGCAACACTGTATAAGTCACTAACCTGACAGTGCTCTTGAGTCACTCCTGAAAAGGGACAATTTGTCCAGTGGACTCAGACAGTCAACAAATGGGTAAAATAAAATAAAAAAAAGATAAAATAAAAATAAACTGGATTATTTGGCTTAGTGGATGTAGGATTCCTCTGCTGTGTTGTGTGTTCCCATCTTAGCCCCTGGGTGAGAATAAGGCCATAGCAGAAACTCTCCTTATGGCTGCATTTGTGATGTTCACATCTTGGATTGATTACTCTCCCCTTGGTGATGGTTGTTTCATGAGCAACAGGCAAGCAGAATGGGGAAAAGGTTAGCCGTTTAAAATGTCAGGCTCACTAATGCAGAGGGTATCCCAAAACACAGAGACTGATTTGCCAAAAAAATAGACGTAAATATATCAAGTCTGACATAGCACTTCTGAGAATATTCCTTTTTCACTGAGGTATGGTGATCTTGGAGTTGGTATATACAAGTTTGAGAGGGGTGCACCCCCATACACAAAAAGAAGTTTAAGGGAGAACATTGATTTTTCGAGAGTCTCCCTTTCTCCCTTTTCAACACTTGGCATTTTGAGTGCCAACGATTCAGCAGGGAGCCAAAAAAAAAAAATACTAAAAAAATTTGAGAAGAAAAAAGGCTGCAGTAAATTGTAACCATTTTCATTTTATCATTTAGGGCTTCTTTTTTATTTGTCCTAGTGCTGCTTATCCAGAACTCTGAGTTCAATTTTATTTTTTTTTCTTTGCCTGTATTATTATTATGTACTTCTTAGAGAATAGTCAATTGTTTTTATGCTGTCTGTCTAAAATGATATCTTCTCTGTATACATAAAATATTATTTCTAATTTAATTTTAAATACTTTTGACTGGCCATTTGTTTAGTTAGTCAGTCATATACGGGTACTGTTATCTTTTTGTGTAGGACTGTAGCATCCATCTTAGTAAGAAAATGAAAAACAATTAGACTAAAACTGCTGTCAGTTATTTATTTATTTCATTTGGCTTATTTTTTAAGACTGCTGCAGTAACTGGTCTATACTAGACTTGATAATGTCAGAGATAACTTAGGATTGTACATGCTTATTACAAATCAGAAAGGATTAAGCCATTGCCTATTATAGGTTGTTTACCCGTTTTTATCTTGCCGTGTTCCTGAATTTCAAAACATAGATATTCTATTTCTCTTCTGTTATCTTTCTGTTTTCAGCTTTCTCTCAAGCACAGATACACATAAGCACATACATGTAGATGCATGAACACAGATATCATAGAAGAAATAATAAAGATAGCTCAAATCTCACTATATTCATATTTGCTAAATTATATTCTGAATATTTATTCCTAATGAATACAACGTCCTTTATTTTAGTTAAACAAAAACTTTCAACACAAGCGCTTTCGCTCAGAAAATTCTGAGCTTTATCAAGTGATGCGGCATCACTTGATAAAGCTCAGAATTTTCTGAGCGAAAGCGCTTGTGTTGAAACTTTTTGTTTAACTAAAATAAAGGACGTTGTATTCATCAGTTATTTGCTGTTGCTCTGCTTCCTGGTTTTGGATTTATCGTTATCTGGTTTGCTGCTATTTTTTCATTTAATATTTATTCCTACTTGTTGCAGAGTGACTGAAAGAAGAGAATGCCACTCTGTAGATAGCACTATAACAGGGGTGCAGTGGTTCTTGACCAGATTCCAGGAATAACTAATTATATTGCAATTTGTACCCAAAGTGGATAATACCATGAATAACAAAAGTGAGATAAAAAAATAGCTTGTGATGTCATTCATAAACCTCCTTGTTTGTCTTAAGAATGTTGGGCTTAATTTTCTAGGTTGCAACAGAGAACAGATTGAGTATGCAAACTAAAAGACAAACATCTAAGGCACTCTCCCAAAGGGAACCACTGCTGAGGCACACAACAAATAAATAATGGAATTAAGTGTTTTATTTCTTTTTAATTATAAAGAACTTCATCAGAATAAAACATGCATAAATGATAGCACATTTAAATAGAGTGAAACATGATGTCATCTATTAAAAGCCAGAGTTGCAGATTGTTTGAATAAATGGAATCTTAAAGAGATCACAAATTAAAACATAATTACATAAATAACTAAATACATTTATACTTTAACAAATTTTTAACAAAAACACAATCATTAAGTCCTGGAGTCATATCAGCTCATAAAAAACTTGCAATTTTAATTCTAAAAATTCAAGATGAGTATTAAAATGTCCAACAAAATTAGTTTTGTCTACTCATTCAATCATTAAAAATATGAACTTCCTAGAGCCCCTATACGTCTGAGCATGTCTTGCTAGGGCATTCGTGTTGTCCCTTTTCTTAACAGCCAACATACATTCTTTAATTCATTCAACTAAACTACAAATAGTTTTTCCCATGTAGAAACTATCACAATTGGAACAACAAGCAAGGTATACTAATCCAACTACTGTGACGAGCCCTCTTCACCCCAGGGCAGGAACTAAGGAGTCTCAGTCCTCACCACTGTCTCTGGTAAGAGAGTATCACTAAAAGTAGTGACAGAAACACATAATTTCCCTTAAGAGTACTAAGAGGAATAGGTTCCAGACCTGAGACAGGACGATATGCTTCACTCCCATTCCCCAAATGAATCTCCACACCAATGACTGCAGAACACTGTGTCCCAGTTCTAGGTATCTGATACACTCACTCTTAAATTACAAGGTAATGGCTGCCACCAGTCAAATACCACAGTACCCTTCAAAATGGGTGTTCAATTATTGGCTAAAAAATAGATATTGATACAAATGATACCATGTATTCCAAGCAGTAAGGCTTTTTGGTTTGGCCCTCGTGTTATCACAATAAGCCTAAACACTCACAATAAACAACAGAGTTTCACACACAGGAAATATAAAAATAATACTGTAGGATAGATCTCACATTGATTTTAGGAAACCTCTAACTGGCTGTAGTTCCCTGACTATCTGAAGATTAACTGTCACTATCTAATCTAAATAACTTATCAAGGCAAGATTATACTCTTACTTCTGCAAAGCAAAATGAGGAATTATGTCCACACTCCAGGCAGTTGTCTGTCTTCAGTGGACATTTGTAAGCTACATGGTCCCTCTGATTACATTTGAAACACCTAATTCTAGAGCCTGACCATGTGCTTGAACTAGTGGCTTCCTTTGTTACTGGCAAACTCTGTTAGAATGGTTTATGCTGCCCACCCCCATGATTTTCCTTATGTCCATGTGCAGCACTGGGTATCCCTTCCTTATGCAGTGGTGCCCTGCTTGCCAAGTAGAGCTCCCTTTTTCTCCCTAACTCATTTGCAGAGTTATACTCTTCATCTACCAACCAGATCCTCATATCTTCAGGCTACAAACCCTCACCAAAAGGTCTGCCAGTCTTTCAAAAGTGGTGACCTGACACCCACTCACCCACCTGTGAAAGTAAGTACTTAAATAAACAATGTAATCACATATATTTTCATCTGCCTTGCGTCTATGCTCATGAAACATTTTTTTATACATTTCAGGGGTCAATTTCAAACAATCAAGTAAACATTGTTTTATACTATTTTATTTCTAACAATCAACATCAGACAATTTAGCAATTGCATTTACAGCTCTACAATGGAGTAAGAGGGTCAGGAACTGTACCCAGAGCCCTTGGTCAACATTATACTGTTTACATACACTCTCAAATATATAAATAAAACTATCAAAATCAGCTCCCTTCCTGTACCGAGGAAAAAGTTTAATAACCTTTATGGCTCCTGGGTTTTGGTCATTCCCTTCCCCATTACCTCCATGATCCTGTTGAAGGGTTAGAAGGTCCTTTTCATGCTGTCTTTGCCTCTCATTTTTATCAGCTTCCATCTTCAAATGCTTGACCCCCAGTTTCTTTTCATGCTGACAAACTGCTTCTCCATCTTCCTCTCCCTCTTCTCAGTCTGCAAATTTTGCAGTCTCTCTTCAGTTTCCAATTCAAGTCTCCTTAACTCCAAATGAATGTTTAAGTCCTCTGAAGAAAAGGTCAACTGTCTTGTCTCTGAATACTGCATATCCCCAACACCAAACTGGATATCCTCCAAGCTGCTGGTTTGCTCTGTGGCTGTGGCTAAGACTGAGATCTTTGTTTCCTTAGTCAGATTGGCATGCACCAGTCCTTTGGCTTTGCACACCTTGATCAGATGGTTCCTTGTTAGCTTGCTATAATCCTCTGCTGACATCTTTGCCTGCTGTTCCTAACAAAGCTGACTAAAAATGAATAAAATTGTTGTGACAAAACTCTGTATGTTTAACTTGTGGCTGTCGAGACTGTGCACCTCGGTGACAACTACCCACAGGCTACTAAGACGCAATTAAAATACCAGCACTGTCACCAATATATGAAGAGCCCTTTTTATCCCAGGGCAGTAACTAAGGAGTCTCAATCCTCACCACTGTCACTGGTAAGAGAGTGTCATTAAAAGCAGGGATAAAAACACACAATTTCTCATAAGACTATACCGGGTACAGGTTCCAAACCTGGGACTGGACTATATGCTTCATTCCAGGCCCCCAAATGAGTCTCCACACTAACCACTGTAGAACACTGTGTCCCAGTTCTAGGTATCTGACACAATAACTCTTAAATATTTGATATTCACACATACACACACTCTTGGGAAAGACTGACAAAGATTTACCTGCTGTGTTTCTTTACTCAGATTACAAGGTAATGGCTGACACCAGTTAAATACCACATTACCCTTCAAAAGGGGTGTTCAATTATATTGGGTAAAAAATAGATATGGAAACAAATGACAGCATGTATTTCAAGCAGCAAGGCTTTTCAGAGGGGCCCTGGTGTTATCACATAAGCAAAAACACTAACACGTTATTAAAATATTAACTAAATAACCAGCTACAATGAGAGGTAGTAAAACATTAATAATAAATAAAAGGATTTAAAACATGTGAATGCTGAAACTGATTCCAATAAACAACAGTTTCACACACAGGAAATATAAAAATAATACTGTAGAACAGATCTCACATTGATTTAAAAAACTCTAACTAACTAGCAGTAGGTCCCTGACTATCTGAAGATTAACTGTCCCTATCCAATCTAAATAACTTAGAAAGGCAATATTATACTCTTACTTCTGTAAAGCAAGATGAGGAATTATGTCCATACACCAGGCCGCTATCTGTGCTCAGCGACTGGAACAACTACTCTGGAAACAACTGGACTACTACTGCTGAACAGCTCTGGAAAACAAACTGAATACAAAAGTGACCACACCTTTCAATCCATCTTGCTGTTTTAAAAATAGTAACTCTCCACTAAACCTTAACTTTTTAAACAGGTAAAACTTAAGTTACCTACTTTCACATCTAACTTTTCTAGTGCACACTGCAGTGTGCATTTTTTTTCATCTTACCTTTAAGCATCCCTGTGACTAGCACTTACTGTAATACCTGCTGAATAGCACTAGAAAGCCTTAAACTGATACAAGCACTCAACTCTCCTTGTTAATAAGGAGAAATTAAAAGTAGGCACTAAACAGCCTATAATTGCAAAGTACCTTGGTAAGGTAAGGGAAAACAGCTCCTGTACTTTACAAAAAAAAAAAAGCACCAAACCAGGCATGTCCAATGGTCAGCTTCCGGTGATTTCTCCTGTCCACCTAGGGAATCTTGGCATACTGGAGCAATGCAGCAATTACCTCATGTACACAGACAACCCTCTCCTCCTACCACCCAACACTACAACCTGTGAGAGATGCACTTACATAGCCAAAATGGAAGCAAAGCTCTCTCCATCCAAGATTGTGCTAGACAGTCAAGAGGAGAAGGTTAACACCCACACTACACCTCAAGCAACACATAGCCCTTCTAAACCCACACCACCAACACCCACATATAGCAACAGTAAATCCACATATGCAGAGGCCCTTAACTGTAACCTGCCCAAGCAACAAGGACCTCTGAAGCTGAAACGCAAACAAACACCAATCACAAACAAAGTGTCACATAGTTCACAACACCAGTGTACCACCCAGCAACAGCTCCTAAGGCAAGACAACATACCTAACACTTTAGTCATAGGTGACTCTATAGTCTGGCACACTGATGTCCCACTCACCAGGTTAAACAAGGAAAAAATTACAGTCAGCTGCCTGTCGGGTGCCAGGATCCACCACATGCACTCAAGTCACTCCACAACAAGTACAAATATGACTCTGTCATTGTCCATGTTGGAGTGAATGACTTGAGATGTACCTCCCTGGACTACATGAAAAGAGACATGGAAGAGCTCTTGGATCATGTGGCCCAGGCAGGTATGACTCTAGCCCTGAGTAGCATCATGCCTTCACCCAGAATGATACCACAATATAAGGACAAAATGATTGACTTCAACAATTGGCTAAGCTTCTGGTGTCATTCAAAGGGGATCTAGTATCTGTCTGCCTGGGATGACATGATCGACAGACCATGATGCTTTGCCAGAGATGGTCTGCACCTGTCGCCCATTTATTTATTTATTTATTTATTTGCAGTTGGTTTACCAGGATAGTCCATTGGGCCAAGATGAACCCGTTTTCAATGGAGTCCTGGGGAGAAAAGCTCCATTAACAAGGTTATATAGTTATACAAATGTAATAAAAGATTAGCAATCAAGTTATCAATGAATTCATTCCATGGAATGAACCATGGAACCATGGGATTCAGGTTACTGGCTAAGGCTCTTGCCACCCCTATAGTGCTTTTTTTAGGCAAAGTTCAAAGGACAAAACCACCACTGTAACAGGTACAAGGATGTAAAATCTGAAGGTAATGCTACTCAATGCTAGAAGTCTAAACCTCATAATGCACTCTCTCGAGGTACTCCTAAAAATGGAGAACATCGACATCTGTGCAGTAACTGAGACCTGGTTCAAGGCTCCAGAGAGCATTCCTGCAATACCAGGCTACAACTCTTACCATACTTTTCGGCCACCAAACCAGGACCGAAACACTAAAGGTGGAGGAGTGTCAATATTCACCAAGGATATTTACAGCACCAGACTAGTTGCCCAAAACAATGCGTCTGAAATTCTCCAGGTGCAACTAACACTAGGTAAGACTGCAATCCAAATTGTAGCTTGCTACAGATCCCCCACCATATCCCAAGATTCTCACTATACCTTTCTAAACATACTGGAAAATATTAAGATAGATCCAAACACCCTAATACTGGGTGATTTTAACTACCCTGCCATTAACTGGGAAAACTACTCATGTACCAACTCCTTTGCCCAACGGTTCTTGGAATTCATCAACTAATCCATAGTCACACCAGGGGCTCCAATATCCTAGACCTGGTCATTACCAACATGGGAAATCGATGCTCCACACCTATGGTCACCCCCTCGATAGTCAGGTCTGACCATAAGCTAAGCACCCTTAATATCCACATCCCACCTCCACCCCCCAGTAAGGAAACCTCCATAAAAAACTTCTCCAAAGCCAACTTCATGCTACTCAAGTCAAAAGTGACAAACTTCATGACACCCATGCAGACGGGAACTGAAAGTTCAACTGCTGAATTCTACACTAAGGCACTGTATGAGCACATCCACTTATGCATGAATCATGCCATCCCAAATAGAACCAAGATGCTCTCATCCAAAAACAGGAAGCCAATCTGGTGGTCCCCTGCCATAAACAAACTCTACAACAAAAGGAAGAAACTGTTGCAGAAAAGAGGAAAATCCCAGGATGCAAAAAACTCCCTTACCAGCCTCAGTTTATAAACTGAGATCCCTCATAAAATCCTTCAAAGCTAGTTACGAAAATAAAATTGCCAAAGATTCCAAAGACAACCACAAGGCATTCTATAACTATGCCAAGAATCTAAATGGTAATGCTCAGATCTGCTCTGAGCTAAAACAGAATGGCATTAAATATACTGATCCCAGGGATATTGCCAATATCCTGGCAGATCGATTCAGTGCCAACTTCACCCCCCTCTCACCCACTAAATGGCCCATCTCAATACCGGAAGATTGCCAAATTCTGGTAATAATGGCCACACAGGTAAAAAACGCACTCTCCAAAGCTAAGAATACAGCATCCATGGGACCAGATGACATCCCAGGCTGTGTACTACATTAACTACAAAATGAACTGGCACCTTACCTAAGTGTCATGTTTAATCATAGCCTCACCTCAGGTTTTGTGCCCACTGAGTGGCGCAGAGCTACAGTTATCCCACTCCACAAGGGGGGATTAACCTTGGATCCCGGAAGCTACCGTCCCATCAGTCTGACGAGTCTGATCTGCAAGGCCATGGAGCGTATTATCATGGAACTTATAAACATATACATTGGCAACCTTCAAACATTGGACCCCACCCAGTTTGGGTTTGTGAAGGGTCGATCTTGTCTCCTAAACCTGATTGACTTCTACAAATCAGTCTCCAGAGCCATGAACAAGGGTAAGGTGGTCCGCACAGCTTATCTCGACCTTGCCAAGGCCTTTGACACCATCCCCCACTCTGGAATCATAGATAAACTTACTAAGCTGGGCATCAATCCCTACGTCACCCAATGGGTTGCTAACTGGCTTACTGATAGAACCCACACTGTAAAAGTAGCCGACTCCAAATCCAGCTCCAGACAAGTGACAACTGGAGAATCTCAGGGTTCAGTCCTGGGAGCGCTCTTGTTTGGCATCTACTTCTTTGAAGTACAGGCCAACACTAAGGGACTCTGGCTAACAAAGTTCGCAGATGACTGCAAACTGGGAGCCATTATTGAATCCCCAAATGATGTGGATACTCTACAAAAGGGCCTTACAGAAACAGATGTTTGGTGCCAGAGCCATGGGCTCAAGATCAATGCCAAGAAATGTATAGTTATCCCCTTTGGGAAAAAACATGTACCCATGAATTACCATATAGGTGGCAGTACACTAAACACTGAAAGTGTGATAAGAGACTTAGGGACACATGAGGACAGTGGTCTCACCTTCGATAACCATATTGCCACAACAGTCAGGAAATCCTTGTATGTGGCACACCTCGTCACTAAGGGTTTTTCATCCAGAAAAAAGGAGGTCATTGTCCCACTGTACTCATCCCTCATTAGACCCATTATAGAATACAATGCCTCATCTGGTATGTATCTCTCAAGACATCTGCAACAACTGGAAAGGCCGCAGAAATACCTCACTAAAAGAATCACAGGCCTAAAGCAGATGCCCTATGCTGACCGCCTTAAAATACTCCAGCTATACTCTGTCGCATATCTTCTACTCAGAGGTGATCTCTGCTTAACATACAAGGCCATGTCAAACCCAGAGCATTGGACATGCTACACTTAAAGAAATCCCAGTCTCTCAGAGCCACATGCTCCAGGGATCTAAACCTTGTCATCACAATAAACAAAACATGCTGGAGGGATAGGTTCCTGACCCAGAGACTCCCCAGACTCTGGAATAGATGGCCCATACATGTCAAGCAGAGTGCCTCTTTGGCCCTCTTCAAAAGGAACCTTGACGACTGGATGGGATAAAGTAAATTCACCCCAGGGATCACGTCAGTCGCCCTGCTAGACAGGGGTCCTGGGAAGTAAATAGTGTGGGAAAAAATAGCCAGGGAACTGTTATAGCTAGGCTTGTATAGGCCCTAGGGCTAATAGCCTAGTACCAACCTATGAACCTATGAACCTATGAATGATAACTGACTCAGAACTTGGTTTTAATAGCAGATCTTTTCAAAAGTACCAGGAAGCTGCCATAAAAATTATACTCTCATATCAGAGTTTGAAAAATAAACAAACAGCTGCAGTGAAGATTCTTTCCGATAGCAATTTTATTATCTTGTGCACCAAATACAGATAAAGTTATACACACATATGAAAAAAGAATACAATCATGGTTTCACATATATAACAGCTAAAACATACTGAACACAACTACTCTAAATCAAGCAACTATTTACAATATCCACAGAAATGCTACTAATGCTGAAGTGAGAAGAATATGAGAGAACAAACATATGAATTTGGTCTAACTTCATGCATTACAATGAGATATTGTTAAGTCTGGTATTACTTGAGAAAGATGGGCTTAATATACTTCTACCTATTGCATAGTTATTACAGTTAAATGAACCCAGATAACACTATTCTCATGTGTCCTAGATATATTCAAAGAGTAACTTCTAGTATTTCTGATAATAGACACGTTTCTTTGCATTCCTTATAAGTTTTTGAGAGGAAATATATGTTGTTGCCATATTTCTGAAACCATTCCATGAAAGTTTGGTACAATCTAACCAATTTTTGGTTATGTACAGTTTGATTAGAGAACAGAGAGTAATTAGGATGTGAAATTTCAATCTGGAGAGTTTTGATTCAGTAATATGAAGAATGGCTATTTCCCAAGATAGGCTTGATTTATAATATCCCATCTTTTCTAATCGTACCTTAAGAGAGCACCACAGATTTTGAGAATATTAACTACCGCACATATCTATACACTAATATAACCTTATCAAATCTCATTAAAATAGCTAATGGGACAAGGCAGGGCTGTCTGCTTTCACTGCTTCTATTTAATATTTACATCGAACCACTTTTTCTCCATATCTCGCAAAGAACTTTCCACTCTATACCTAGAATTCTAAACCTTAAAGTAATGCTGTCCAGTTTTGCTGATGACTTGAACACTTATTTTGAATTAGTGAAGGTAGAGTTCTGAAGAAGTCTTTGCTAAAGACGAAATTACTTGACTGCTTTTGGTCTGTTTTTGCTGTCAATACATTGCATTTGTGGTTTGGACTTTGGTTTGTGTGGTTCCTGGGCCTTTACCTTCACTACTTGTGGTTCTGGGTTATTTCCTTTGTATCTATTTTGAACTCCCTAATAGAGATTTAAGGAACATTGTGGCATCAATAGATAAATACTCAAAAGTCTCAAATTATCAGGTTAATCACAAGAAATCTCAAATATTTCCTATCAACCCCCTTAACCACAGGAAATACTACTTTCCAGACTCCCCTTTTAAAATAGTATACTCTATTAAATATTTAGGGATATCTTACGAACATAATCACTTATCCATGTTTCAGAATAATGTGGGAAAAAATGTGGTCTAATATTATAGCTGCAGTGAAGATTCTATTCTCCCAGTCCTGGCACACAATGACATCACATTTAAGTCAGCTGAGTCTGGCACAATATACATTCAGAACTCTCCCCACAAAGAACATGTACATTTGGTCACCTGACATTCAAACGTCTTGCATAAATCAGAGTGATACTCAAAAGACATAAACTTATTTACAAAATTATAGAAGTCATGCTGGCATATGTAACACAGGGTGATTTTAGTTATTTACACAACTTCAGTCAGTCATGCTAGTATAGATAACAATGTCTAATATCTTCACACCTATCTCTTCCTATCAGAATATAATCAATAAGTTTGATATAGTAGCTACCTGCAGACTGTACAAACCTACAATAACTATAGTTCTGACAAGCATTGGTGCCAAAATATTTCGCGAATAGAGGGCTAATTTATCCCCTATTGCAACTCCTATTTTTTGTTTATAATATTTGCTTTGAAAGGTAAAAAATGTGTTTTATAAAACTCTTTCAACAAAACACATATAGTATTGGTCAAATTGTTGTTACAATCAGTGAACTTAATGAGGTAGCTTCTTACAAATTCAATTCCTGTATCTTGCTGAATGCATGTGTATAAAGAGACAACATCTAATAACACAAAAATACAATTATCATTGATACGCTTAATGTCACTTAAAGACTCTAGCAGGTGCTAGAAGTCTCTAAGATAAAATTCAGACCTTTGGACAACTGGATTTAAAAGATCTTCTAGAAAAACAGGCACAGATTCAGTTTTATAATGATCTGTTGCCATTTCTGGCCTGAAATATGGATTAGATCTATTTTTGTGTACTTTAGGTATACAAAAAAAAAACTGGCCATTTTGGATATCTTACGAACATAATCACTTATCCATGTTTCAGAATAATGTGGGAAAAAATGTGGTCTAATATTATAGCTGCAGTGAAAATTCTATTCTCCCAGTCCTGGCACACAATGACATCACATTTAAGTCAGCTGAGTCTGACACAACATAATTCAGAACTCTCCCCACAAAGAACATGTACATTTGGTCACCTGACATTCAAACATCTTGCATAAATCAGAGTGATACTCAAAAGGCATAAACTTATTTACAAAATTATAGAAGTCATGCTGGCATATGCAACACAGGGTGATCTTAGTTATTTACACAACTTCAGTCAGTATATCACTGCGGTGGTGGTGCTGCGGTAGCGTTGTCACTTCACAGTTAGACGTTGCCTGTTCGATTCTCAGTTAGAGCGTCTTCTGTGTGGTGACATGCATGAATGGGCATTCCTTCGTTGAAGGTTGTGCGTTAGGCCCGGCAAGCCAGCACGTAAAAACTACTGCCAATCATTAGCAGACCGGAGTTCCGCTGTGGCGAGCTCTAACCGGGAAAAGCTGAAAGACACAAACAAACACAACTTCAGTCAGTGTACTTTAGGTATACAAAAAATACAAAACTGGCCATTTTGGGCTGATCAGTTATTAGAAAAGTGTATATCTCATGATCGAAGCTGCCCTGATACAAGAGATCAAAGAAAATTGTGTCAATATTTGAAAAGCCCTTGTTTATTTTTTCAACCATGAGCTCCTCATAATAAACATGGTCTGCTAGGAGATTTTGTATGGCCAGGTTATAATCATCATTGCTCAGAATGACTGCCATACCCACTTTATCAGCTTTCATAACCCGTATTTCATTGTTCGTTGAAAGTTCCTTCAAAGCAAATCTTTCTTCTGATGATAAGTTATAAACTTGAGGTCTTTTGCCAAACTTCTTACTCAGGTCTTCCTCACAAATATGGTAGACTTGAATGGTATTATGAAGTGAAGGATTGTATGGACTTCTACAGGAAAACTTATCTTGTTTCTGGATGAACTGGGGGATGTCAGATAACATAAACTGTAGGTTCAGCTTCCAAACAAATAATCTCAAATCTATCATGACCTTAGTAATGTTCGCCCATTAAGTGGCAACAAAGGAAAACTTAAGCACTGATAAATGGTGATTGCTTAAAGTCAT
The DNA here is from genome assembly GCF_019279795.1 of Protopterus annectens. NCBI lineage: Eukaryota > Metazoa > Chordata > Ceratodontiformes > Protopteridae > Protopterus > Protopterus annectens. Next base: position 885,306,336 of record NC_056734.1, read on the forward strand.
CTTGCTAAGATTAAGAATTTCTGTGTGTTCGCTTAGTTATTCCTTCTTTTAAAATCCTTCCAGACAACTCTAGTCTGCAAATGCAAAATCATGTATAGCAAGATATATATCTTATAGCAAGATATATAACTGAATGTATTGCACAGCACTGGTTGCATGTATACCACAATACTTAACACAGACTGATACTGAGGTATATGTGAGAAGGCTGAAAATAGTGTCTTGTATTTTCATGCATTTACAGGTTCCACCATTGGCAGGTTCAGCACAACAGAACAACAGACTAGTTGTTCTGTGTGGTTAATGATGACAACATACAAGTGTCACAGATCCATGACACAATGGCACTGTTTGCAACAACACAGAAGCAGATGACCAGATATCAAGTCCCCAGGAATCACTGGGATAGGTCAGATATGTGTCATATACATCAATTTTAAGTACTGCATTGCTGGCACACAAGCACATTATAAATTATTCCCTGGGCATTACAAATGACTTGACATATCAGGGAGTAGATGCCCTTCCTAGTTATATAAGGCAAGCCATCTGGTCCAAGTGAGGTCTTAATAGCAACATGGGTTCAATGTACTGTGTGTAGGACCTCAAGGAATTGGACTATCATAGAACGTGTGCCTGGTATTGAGCCTCTCTTCTGGCCTCCTGGGGGATCAGACATGTTCTAGAATTATGTTAAAAGCTGGTTAAGGATTCACAAGGATGATACAAGTAATATTCATAATTTGCCTCCCCTATGTTTGTGGAAGTTCCCTGCAGCTAAGATGGTTAATGCCTCACACACCCTTCTGTCCAATAGAATGGACACACCACACATAGACTTTAATTATGCTTATGGATAACACAGTTTACTTAGGCCACTTTGAGCATCCCTTCCCAATTTGGAGTGGTCGGTATATCTTGGTGTTTCAGGTGCTGGTATGTCTGGCATTGTCTTTACTTTCTCCATTTATGTGGATGGTTGTGATATACAACACTGTGAGCACTGGCTGCAATGCTGCATGCATACATACAAATATTTCAGGCATGGAAAATAATGCCCTTCTAGCCTGCCAATATACCAAAACAATCATCCTCATAATAACTGTTCAAGTTGTTCTTAAAAATATCTAAACGAGTGTTTGCTTAAATATAGTTTGGCTGTTTATTCCACACATCACCTACTGTCTTAATGAACCAGTTAGTATATCTCTCATCCCTATATAATCTCCCACACAGGCTGCCCAATAACTACTTTTTCATAGCACCAGACATTCCAAGAGATAGTTGTCCCTAAATGCCCTGTATACCGAAATAAAGTATCTTAAACGGATTCAGGCGCCTAGGCAGCGAGACATTTCCCTGCGATACATTTTGGCTGGGGACACATGGCTGAAGTAACATTCAGCTGCAGAGAAATATGGCTGTTTGTTTTCCCCCTGTGCATTTGGTTATTGAAGTTGTATATATGACAACACATTCTTCTCTTTGCCCACAAGGAATTTGCAAACAGCCATATTTCTCTGCAGCTGAATGTTACTTCAGCCATGTGTCCCCAGCCAAAATGTATCGCAGGGAAATGTCTCGCTGCCTAGGTGCCTGAACCCATCTTAAACTTCAGATACTTTAATCTTTCATAAGAACTTAAACTTTCACATTTGTGGACCTGTTTTCTTATAAGGTCACCTCTCCTCAGATTAATAGTTCTTACTGAAAGAAGTATCCTGCCTCTAGACTTCTTTTTTATCAGGTGAACTGTCAAGGCATATGCAATAAAATGCATATTTTAGTTTTAAACAAAACCTGGCTAAAGCCCACATTAAGAATGATGCAATAATTCCCACAGGCTGTAATACATTGAAACTAGACAGATCACACAAAAAAGCAGAGAGCATAGCAGTTCTATACAGTAGCTCACTGGTACTGTCACCATGCCCCATCTATAGACCTCTCAACCAATCTGGGACAAATTTCAACAGAATCAGGGACAAGTCAAGAAAAAATCAGGGACAATTAGGGACACATTTAAACTATTAGTGCTATTAACTTGAAACATTGACAGAATCAGAGCATATGAATTAATACACATTTTCTAAAGTAAAAGAAGTCTGTAACTCTTAATTATTGTCATTATTCATTAAGTGTAATTCGCCACCTTTCCTCCAAAAGTCACTAGTTTTGGGAGGGATTAAGAGGGACAGAGCTAAATTTTGAGTCAAAATCAGGGACAGTTGAGAGGTATGCCCATCTGCCTGCCTTCCTTTAACAATGCTAAAATACTCCTTTACCTCTTAAAAATGTTCACAAAAATATACCTCTCATCATCGTTTAAACCCCAAGTAACCACAACTAAACTTTAGAGGACAGTTTTGTCTTTGTTATCCACCAATATCAACCAAGAAATCATCATCTTAGGAGATATAAATATTGATTTACAACTCTATTTCTGCTCCTAACCCTACCTCGATCATAAATCTATATTATCTCATACAACTCATTGCCTTTCCAACCAGATATAGAAAAAAACTCAAATAAATCTTGTTTTCTGGACTACCCAAACAATTGATCCAAGTAATATAATCTCCTCTGATACCTTCCAAACTCTATGAGTGACCACCTTCCAATATTTCTTAAAAGACTGCCACCTCACCTTCGGAAAGACCACCACTATAACACAGTCCACAATTTAGCTGAATTTAACAGAGGCAGATTCATAGAAACACTTAAAACTTGCAATTGCCATCTACTAAAAACTCTCCATCTGGATGAAACAGTTGCATATTTTAATGATAATTTTTTTCAGTATATTAAACCAGTTAGCCACAACCAGATACAAAAGAGACAAATTCAACACTGGCCCTTGACACACAAGACTACTAAACAACTTATGAGAGCCAGAGATAAAGCCTGGAAAACTTGGTTTCATTATAACACACAGACCGATTTCCAAAACTTCAGAGAACTTTGCAGCTGCACCAAAATCAGTCAGCTCTGATAAAAAAAACTCACTGCACGTCAACCCAGGATACCTACACTAAGAACTTCAAACACTCCTGGCCCTCCAATATCAACTTGCTAAATCCATGATGCCAGTACAACCAACACCTACTATCATCAGCCATAGAAATCCTTTTTCTAATCAAATCAAATCACGCTTCATACATTCAGTAATCTCCCTCATATACAAACATCTACCTACCCTCTCTTCATCCTCAGGGAATGGTCCTCTAAAATTCTTGCCTAACACATCAACCCATTTCCCATCTCTACCATAAAAAAAATGTCTCCATAAGTTAAGCTCACACCACTCGCTACTGCTGATCTTTCTATGGAATGCATTAACATGGCTGCTGACCCTTTGGCATAGCCTGTCTCTGTCCTCAAAAATAGATCTCTTCAAGAAAACTGTGCATCCATTATATGGAAACATACATTATACTAAGGAGGAGACCACTGAATTTTGTAATTTCTACCGCATAGCCCTTCTTTTTCCTCTATCAAAAATCCTTGAAAAGTCTGTACAGTTCCAACTTCTCAAATAACTAATATATAACAACCTTGTCACCTCTAACCAGCATGGCTTCAGGTAATATGACAGCAGTACCACAACTATCCTCAATTTTACCAGTCATATCAGCCTTCACAGAGACTCTAAAAACTTTGCTTCATCTCTATCCCTTGATTATCTAAGGTATTTGGCACTGCATTCCATCAGAATCTTTTCTAAAGAGTATGTTCTCTAGTCCTTGTTACACCCCCCCCCCCTAACTTGGGCCCCATACTCTTTAACATTTATACTAAAGACCTCTGCACTGCTACTAATGACTCAAGTATACTGATGGTGCTACATTGAAACCCACAGCTACATCTTTCACAGAACTTCAGGAAAAGAAGCTTTCACTCGTTCCTCACTAACAGAGGTGACAAGCAGGAAGGGTATTTCATTTAAATGCTTTAATACACAGAAACACATCAGGATGAATAGAAGCGTCATAAAATATAAACAAACTGGTTAACAGACAGACCTTACATACATACATGGTTACATCGCAACAGCTTACTACAAAATGGCAGTCAGATTTGCACATGCTCAGTATTTATACACTTGTGCAATCCATTGGATAGCTTCTTAAAGGTACATACACACACACATTGATCTACATCCTCCCTTTTAAAAAGATTGCCCTTTGTAAAAACAATATTCCAGTTAGACATGCATTGCTGTAGACATTAAAAACAAAACACAATGTTCATGTCTAAATTTCCATGTAACTGTTACATGGTTTACAGATACGACCAAATCTTGTAACAATCTGGACTAAATTTAGCAACAGGGGCAGTCTGCAGTGAACAACTCATATCAGGAACTTCTGGATTTGTTACAGGAATGGGACAACTCATTCAGAGATAGAGTCTTACTCACAGGCTATGTGCTGTGCTATACACTCAGAACCCGGTCTCAAATGTTTCCGATTCCAGCTAAACTCTGCTCCTATTGATTCCACAATGTATGATCTCGGTTCTGGACAAATATTCTTCATGACACCAATCCAATCACAACCTCTGAATGTTTGCATCGTAACTACTTCTCCTTCTTGTAATGGATTGAGTGGTTTGCTGGTCTTATGTTAGTAGGACTTCTGCGTTAGACATTTCTTCAACAGATTGGCTTTCAGTGATCTGTTGTTCTTGACACATGAAACCAACAATTGACTACTGATTGGTAACAGATGTCTCTGAGAAGGTGAACCAAGATATTTATCACGAGGAACATTTCTGAGATTCAAGAGATTCAGAAAAACATCTCATTTCGACTTCTGAAGTAACTGTTTTGCACTTTGAGCTGCACATTCTGCCAAACCATTTGACTGTGGATACTCAGGGCTACTCATGACATGAGTAAAGTCCCTTTCTACAGCAAATCTTTTGAACAGTTGGTTTGTAAACTGCTTGACATTGTCAGAAATAACTTTGTGCGGACTATCATGGACTGCAAAATGATGCTTCATCTCAGTAAGAGCACTACTGGATGCTAGGTTAGGAAGTAGCTCAATCTCAAACCAATCAGAGTAAGAGTCTACTAACACTAAATAATGTTGACCATTCCACTGGAAGATGTCGGTGGCTACTGACGACCAAGGTAGTTCAGGAATCTGGTTTAGATGAAGTGGTTCCTTCTGTTGATGTGGCTTGTACTATTACACATGGAACAGGATAAAAGTGCTCTCTCAATATCTTGTGACATAGAAGGCAAAAATACTAGTCCTCTCACCCTTCTTTTGGTAGACTCGGTACCTGGGTGACTATGATGCAAGAAAGAATGTACTCTTGTTGCAAGGACTTTGGAACAATTACTTTTGGACCTTTCATAATGATGACATTGTCAGACAAAATCTCATCTCTGTATGGAAAATAAAGTTGCATTTCTTGAGGTAAACTAGATTGCTTTGATGGCCATACTTGATTGATAAAGTGGTTGAGCCTTTGTAAGACTGGATCTGTGACTTTGTGATCTCTCAGCACACCAAGACATGTGGAACAAAAATGTCTCACTTCCCTGACTTCAAAATCAAGGTTCTCATTCTCATGCTCTTCTGTTGTGTTTTCGGTGATCTGGATAATGTATCTGCAAGATAAAGAAGTTTGTCTGTCTAGTAGATAAGAGTGAAATTATACTTTTCAATCTCAGCATCATACATTGCAGTCTGGCTGGAAATTATTGCATAGGCTTTCTCAAGACAGTGACTAAAGGTTGGTGGTCTGTTTCAATTTGGATAGGTCTACCATAAATATAATCATGGAACTCTGAGCATGCAAACACAATTGCCAAAAGCTCTTTCTCGATCTTGGCATACTGCATTTCAGTTTGCGTAAGAGTTCTCGATGCATAGGCAACAGGTTGATTCTCTTGTATACTGACTGCAACAAAATCAAAATTCAAAGCATAACCTGAAAGAGTAACTGGCTTGTGAACATCATAGTATCTGAGAGTTGGTGGACTAGCAATTCTCTGTTTCAAGGCATCAAATGCTCTTTGGTGTTGCTCTAACCAAAACCATGATAAATCTTTACATGCCAGCTCTTTGAGTGGTGCCGATAGTTGACTCAAGTCTGGAATGAGCTTGTATAGATAGTCAGCCATGCCAAGAAAACATTGCAGGGCTTGAAAATTGTCTGAAGTTTGCATCTTTTTAGAATGGCTCTTTGCTTAAAAGGGTGTGGTCATAAGCTTGAACTGGTAAATAAGTGACCAACATAAGTAACTTCTTGTAGCCTGAACTTGCATTTCTGTGGATTGAGCTTAAGATTCACTTGACATGGCCTTTCTAGATCTTTTCTGTGGTTTCTGTCATGCTGAGCTTCACCATGACCTCCTATTAGTATGTTATTGACTATAATATCACAAGGATACAGAGAAAAAAATTGCTCCATTGCACGCTGAAAGACTTCACTTGCAGAATTTATCCCAAATGGCATTCTCAAAAATCTGTACCTGCCCAACCTAGTACTGAACTTAGTGAGCAATAATGATTTCTTGTCAAGCTGATTTGCCAAAATGAACTGTTTACATAAAAGACATAAAAAACAGTGGCATTTGGCATCAAGGCTGTGACTTCTTCGACTGTGTGCATTGGATGATGTGGTCCTTTTAGCAGTTTGTTCAAATCTCATGGGTCAATACATATTCTGATGTCATCTGAGCTTTTCTTATGAGCTGCCACCATGGAAGATATCCATTCAGTTGGAGTTGCAACTGGACAAATCACACCATGTTGCATCATTTTATCTAGCTCAGCTTTGACTCTGTCCTGCATGGCTGTTGGAACTTTTTGAGCTGGCCTGATAACTGGACTGGCATCTGGGTCTAACTTCATGGAGTAAACAACTGGAGGTTTCCCTAATTTCCCTTTGAAAATATCAGCATAGGTAGGAAAATGTACTGGGTGAAATTAGAGTAGTGGTCTTTCAAGCTGACTTGGTGGACTTCCATATTATATAAAAGCAGCCCAATTTTCAAACTGTCTCTGAGTCTTAATAATGACTGGATGTGCCTCTTAACCACATAAAATAACAATTCAATCTTCTTTCAGCAGAGTAACATGAAAGCACTACTGACTTTTCTAGTCTTGAATTTCTTCACCTCTATAAGAAACAAGCTTCACACAGCTTGCCAAATCAAGCCTTTCATAATGACACACTCTAGCAAATGTTTCTGCTGACATAACATTGCACTTGGAACCTGTGTCAACTCTGAGCTCTATGAGTTGCCCATTTATCTGAACAGTACAAAATACTTCATTCCTTCCCCTTAAGTATACTGCATTGACTGTTTCATGAAGTACTGACACACTACCCACATAAAGAGTAGGGAAGCAGCTCTCTAAAAGATCAACTCATTTCTTAAAATGTTCCCTCAATAAAAGAATGTGAGCATTTTGATTTACAAAACCTTTTGAAATTATTCCATTTATTGCGTTTGTGGCATTGCTGACCAAAAGTTAAACATTTTTCCATTTTCAGTTCATGACTTCCACTATAATTCTGACAGTTGGCAATGAAACTAGGTTGGGGCCAATGCTTTGAGTTTGATGACTCACTCTTATGCTTCACTGAGATTGTGTGAACTCTGGAATTTGCTAGAAAGCTCTAGGGCTTACCAGTGAGGGCTGCAGGGGCTACAGTTGCTGCCATGTGCTTGGGCCTGTTTCTTTTAACTACGTGCTGCAAAATATCAACATGAGCTTTGTCACTGTGCCTTCTAGAGCTATTCTCATTAGTAAGCATGTTTGTGTGCTTATCTGTGAGCTCATATATCTGACAAATCTCAATGGCCTTATTCAAAGTTAAATCACTGGCACAAAGCAAAATCTTTCTCACAGCATAATCGTTAATACCACACATAAGTCTGTCCTTTATCATCTCATCCCTTAAATCACCAAATCTGCACATTTTAACTTTATTCCCAATGTCAGTTATATATGTGGCAAAAGTTTCACCAGGTTTTTAATCTCTTGTGCAAAATAAGTGCCTTTCCATTGTAACATTTGTCTGGGGGTTACACATTTCTCTAAATTTATGTTTTAAGCACTCAGGGTCCTCTCTTGACTCAGCCGGTGCAACAATATGATGGTTTTCCCCCCTCTCCTGTATAGATAGCAGGGGCATGCACACATGAGCATTCCTTTTCTATGGCTTCTGACCCAGATAAATTAAGCAGAATGAATGGCTTTGTACGTATTCTTTATCAGGAAAATGCAGCCTCTATGAAAATGTCATACTCTTGCTCAAACACTCTCCTGTTCTAAGCAATATTACTATCAAACACAAGTGCACTGTGTTTTAGAAATCCTACTGCCATGCCCACAAAGTATGTGCAAACACACTGAAAATATGGCCCTTGTAATTATGTATGAACAAACTGTTCTGTGAGCTTGTAATAACATTCAAATGCACAATAAACTCTTCGAAACACTGTACTTTGTGAAATATGCTTTGTAATGGCTGTATTCAGCAAAATAACTGTAACACTGTACAAACATGCAAACACTTTCTGCACTTCTGATAACTCAGATATCTTTCATTAATATGAAAAATATGTGCTTAGTGAAAATTTGGTTGTTTTACTTTATTTTATTCATTTTATGCAATTCGGACTTTATTTTAAACAAATTTGTAATTTGAATATCTTTATCAATATTGGACATATCGGTTTATGTGAAAATCATTTAGAGTGTTCTGTATGCCTCATTTCATATTTTGCAAATAAAAATACGGCTGAGCAAGTTTTAACATCTGAAATTAATTTCTGACCTGTTTTGTGAAGTCTGCGTATTGTAGGGATGATTCACTCCTTATATTCCTCCAGCTTCAACTGAGTGTCTCTCGATCTCAAACTGAAAAATTTGGATTCCATCCTGGCTTTGAGTCCTTTAGACATGCCACTTCTGACACCATGTCCTTTTAAACATGCCACTTCTGACACCATGTCACTCATCCCTCACTAACATAGATGACAAGCAGGTTGTTGTTTTGTTTAGATGCTTTAATACATAGAAACGGGTTAACTTCAAAATCTCAAAAGCTCGAAATCCCAAATCTCAAAATACTGAACTCAAAATCTCGAAAGCTCAAAATATTGAAAACTCATAATACTGAATCTCATAATATTGAAAAACATACAGAACACCAACACTGACTATACTGCAACTATCTACAATTATAAGCAGGGGGGCAATCCCCCCTGTACCCCCCATGTGGGTTATAGTTGGATTAGACTTATATGGTTTGTCTTTTCTTTGTTTCTGTGTGTATTTCTGCTGCAATATAGTCAGAGTTGATGTCCTGTATGTTTTTCTATATTATGAGATTCGGTATTATGAGTTTTCAGTATTTTGAGTTTCGAGATTTTGAGTTCAGTATTTTGACATTTGGGATTTTGAGCTTTCAAGATTTTGAAGTGAACCCATAGAAGCACATTAGGATGGATAGCAGCATCATATAATATAAACAAACTAGTTAACAGACAGACCTTACATACATACGTGGTTACATCTCAACAGCTTACTAAAAAATGGCCACCAGACTTGCACATGCTCAGTATTTATACACTTGTGCAAGCCCTTGCATTGCTTCTTAATGGTACATATACACACACATTGATCTACATTGTAAAAAGCTTTTTCCTTGCATAGAAAACTGGCTCAACAATTCTCACCTCCTGCTGAATGCTAAGAAATCCAAGTTACTGTATTTTACTCCAAAATCTGCATCTTAAACAAAAAGTAATTTATCCATCACCTCATCAGATAACACTCCTATTGAACTTCTGTCCCAAACAAAACTGCTAGGTGCCAATGTAGATTACCACCTAAAGTTTGTTACTCAAGCATAATAAGCTATTAAGAAATCCAAAAAAGTGCACTTCTATATCATAGAAAGCAATTTTTAACTAGCAGTTCCAGAAAGATTTGCCTCAGTATATCTCCTACCTTCATTGCTATATGTAGTCCCCTCTTACACTGACCTTCAACAAACTCTGCTTACAAAAATTAAATAATGGAATAACAAGATAGCTATAAAGTTGCCCCTAATCAGTCTACAAAATCCTCCCTCTGCCCAGCCTTAATTTAGGCTAACTAGAACATCCACACTATGTTTCATCCCCTAAGCAACTGTTAATAATAATAATCTACAAGCCACCAAAGCATCCTGCACTGTAATACTTAACGGAACTTTGCACCCCTACATGATCACTAGATTATGTGGTCAACTAAAACCTGCAACTCTGTTGGTCTGTCCCTGTACTCAGGTTATGCCTCCATAATCTGGACTCCTTAACACTACCAGACAACAAACCAAACTAACCAGGTTCAAAAACTTGCTAAAACACTTTAAATACAATTGGCTGCTCTTGTACTCCCCAGGCTAGACTACCTTAGTCCTTACTGCCCCTTCTAAGGTCTCTACTCACCATCCTGACAATTTGCTTTCCTCAAGCAGAATTATAACTCATACTCACTGCATTTTACATCTACCACAACTTCTCAAGAACTTTCTTTATCTCTGTATCAGCAAACACATGTACATACTACTCACTTACTCACCTCCTCTCTACTTTCTACTCATATCTCCAACACCTACTGTCTCATATTTCACCTACTAATAAATCTGAACTTGTGAATTACATTTTAAACCTTCAGTGTGTGTTTTGCCATATATTAATATAGTGACTCTATGTTTTACCAATTGTAGATTTTCTGTAGTATAGCTACCTTTCAGTTATTGTATGTTCACATCATAACTTTAAGCTATACATTTTCTCTATTGCATAAATCTGCTGATTTTGGTAACTGGAGGTTTTCTCCCCAGGCCTCAGGTGAAAACAGGCTACCACAGCCCAGTTGGCCAACACAGACCAACAAAAACAATAAATAAATAAACAAGGTTTTCATATTATTTTTTAATGTTTTCATATCATTATTCCATACCTTAGTTTGGATCTAATGTAACTTACAAACAGTGATTTTATAATTTATGATACCAAAAGCTTTATAAATCTTTTTTATGCAGCCTATAGATTTTCAGCTATCAATAACCATTTGGTTGATACAATCTGATAAAATATGAAAAACTCAACAGTTTCAGTCACTGCATTCTGTATTAAATATTCACCCTGCAATCTATGTCTGTCAAGTCTCATACACTTAGTTTTTGATGTATTAACCAGCATGACTCCCTATTGAAAAGGCGGCACTCATAATGCTGAGTGATGAAAAAAGAGACAAGAAATCCAGGAGAAGAACAAATCTTAAACATCGCTCCTCTCCTTTAAACTTTTTTTAGCAAGCCTCCAATACCCCTAAATGCATATATACTAACCGCAAGATTTCCAAACCTTGGAGAAAAGCGATATTCTGGGAAATGGCAATCTCAGACTTCATATGTGTAAGTCTGTTTTTTTGGCCATTTAGTGTCCATGTTTCAGGACTTATTGTACTGGGTTTCAAGCTAAGAGGCATTAATTTTCACACTCAAAACTTAACATAAGAGCTAAGCAGATACAAACAGTGACATTGATGCACACAACTAAACCAGACTTTGCTTACCCATGTAATGTCTGGCTACTATGAGCATCAGATATTTGCAACCTCAGGATACGACATTCTTAGGAGCACTAGCAAAGCTGTGTGATATATCTGTCATGAAGAAACAGTACAATATATAAATAGAAGTCAGCAGAAACTAAAAATCAATGCTACCTATTCAGCAAAAACATAACAATAACTGATATATATGTACAGCAAATGCAGACCCTGACAATGTTGTTGTTGTGTTATTGTGTCTTTCGGCTTATCCTGGTTAGGAGACGCCACAGCGGAACTCCGGTCCGCTAATGTTTGGTAGTGGATTTTTACGTGCCGAGTTACCAGCTCCGATAGACAACTTTCAACGAAGGCACGCTCATTCACTCATATCTCCACACAGAAGGCGCTCTAGCTGAGAATCGAACGGGACATTTTGCTGTGAGGCGACAACGCTACAGCAGCACCACTACCACGGATTTGTTCAAAAAACAGAGACGATTTCTTCATTATGCCTTTCATGGGCACTCTGTTCTTCAAGCATAATCACCCCATGTCAAATAACCCTATGGGAGTAGGACAATCTCAGCATCATCTGCACAGGCAGAGGAGTAAGATAGCTATACAACTATGAGTAGAGAATCTATGCAAATAAATTAAGACAAAAATAACAATTTGCAGTTGTACAGTACAAAGTGGCAAGGCACCCAGCATCATCTGAACAAGTAGGTGAGCAAGCTATCCCACAAAAGTACTACTTCTATTACTAATAAGAGAAGATAAGCATACTAAAAAAAATAAAAATAATTACATATCCAAATGAAAAAAGAGATTTGACTAACCATGCATTAGCTGTCCACATTATGGATCAAAAATAACAAGCCTAACTCACAGATTCTGCAAAGGGCAGGGCACAAACCTCAGCATCTGCACAGTGTTGGGGAGAGGTTACAGGATGACAAGTATTACACAGATAATGTGAGTGACTGTGAGAGATGAGATAATGGTAATTATGGACTCTAAAGGATAGTACCACTAGATGTGATGAAGCCCATTTAAATTGAATGTGTGTGTGTGTGTGTGTGTGTGTGTGTGTGTGTGTGTGTGTGTGAAGGGTCATAGTCATTCTGAGGTGTAATGTGTGTGTGAGTCTACAAGGAGACAGCTACAGCATTTGTGACAGCACTATTCCCTCACATCCTGGAATGGTGTGAGCTGTACATGGTAGAGGATCAAGTTCTTTGTGGATGCCCTGACCATATGAGCTACCTCTGTCAGGAGTCACACTGCTAGTTCCATGACCTTGTTCAGAAGTTGGAATGCTACCTGAATGAGAACAATGTGTGCTAGATGAGCTGTCATCACAACTGTGTCCATAGCCATGACCACATAGACAACCGCATCTAGGTGTGGATACATCTACCATAAAGGTAGCAATGAAGTATTACCACAGTCGGGGCAGTATCTAGCATGTCCATGGCCATGTTGGCTAACATCTGAGTATGTACTGGTAGAATGGCTTCCTGAATGCCACTCCTCTCCACCAACAGATAATCTAAGACAGACTCTACTACTGATTCGTTTTTCAGTGACCTTCTCACTCATTGTTTTAGTTTGTTGTTTGAGCTATTTTTGCAGTGACCCTAATGATAATGGACATCAGCTGGTATAACAGCCCTGTGTTTCTAATGCTTAGTCAAACACTCTGCTTGTATTGTTCTGATGAGATCATAACAAGGCCGAAATATGCATATCCACAGCTAGTAGGGTTTGTCTTTATTGGCCTGAAATTGTCCATTAAAATGACGAAACAAATCATGGGCATTCAGAATTGCCAATTAGCTGAAACACCTGATGTTCATAAGGATCATTTGTATATATCCCATGTGTCTCTGACATGAGAGGTTTGGGAGGTCACTTATTGGAAGTTCTAGCTTTGCTGGAGTTTTCATTTTGTTTTTACTAATTGGTTTTTCAGTGACCTTCTCACTCATTGTTTTACTTTGTTGTTTGGGATATTTTTGCAGTGACCCTAATGATAACGGACATCAGCTGGGTATAACAGCCCTTTATTTCTAATGCTTAGTTTAACACTCTGCTTGTGCTGTGCTGATGAGGTCATAACAAGGCCAAAATATACATATCCATAGTTAGTGGGGTCTGGCTTTATTGATCTCAAATTGTCAATTAAAACAATGAAGCAAGTCATAGGCATTTAGAATTGCTAATTATCTGAAACACCTGATATTGATAAGGATCATTTGCATATATCCCATGTGCCACTGACATAAGAGGTTTGGGAGGTCACTTATTGGAAGTTCTAGCTTTGCTGGAGTTTTCATTTTGTTTTTACTGATTGGTTTTTCAGTGACCTTCTCACTCAATGTTTTAGTTTGTTGTTTCAGATATTTTTGCAGTGACCCTAATGATAATGGACATCAGCTGGGTATAACATCCCTGTGTTTCTAATGCTTAGTTAAACACTCTGCTTGTGCTGTTCTGATGAGGTCATAACAAGGCTGAAATATGTATATCCACAGCTAGTAGGGTTTGGCTTTATTGGCCTGAAATTGTCCATTAAAACAATGAAACAAGTCATGGGCATTCAGAATTGATAATTAGATGAAACACATGATGTTCATATGGATTGTTTGCATATATCCCATGTGCCTCTGACATAAGAGGTTTCGGAGGTTACTTATTGGAAGTTCTAGCTTTGCTGGAGTTTTCATTTTGTTTTTACTGATTGGTATTTCAGTGACCTTCTCACTCATTGTTTTAGTTTGTTGTTTGGAATATTTTTTGCAGTGACCCTAATGATAATGGACATCAGCTGGGTATAACAGCCCTGTGTTTATAATACTTAATCAAACATTTTGCTTGTGCTGTGCTGATGAGGTCATAACAGGACTGGAATATGCATAGCCGCAGCTAGTGGGGTCTAGTTTTATTGACCTGAAATTGTCCATTTTATCAATGAAACAAGTCATGGGCATTCAGAATTGTCAATTATCTGAAACACCTGATGTTCATAAGGATCACTTACATATATCCCATGTGCCTCTGACATAAGAGGTTTGGGGAATCACTTATTGGAAGTTCTAGCTTTACTGCAGTTTTCATTTTGTTTTTACTGATTGGTTTTTAGTGACCTTCTCACTCATTGTTTTAGTTTGTTGTTTGGGATATATTTGCAGTGACCCTAATGATAATGTACATCAGCTGGGTATAACAGCCCCGTGTTTCTAATGCATAGGCAAACACTCTGCTTGTGCTGTAACGATGAGATCATAACAAGGCCAAAATATGCATATCCACAGCTAGTGTGGTTTGGCTTTATTGTTCTGAAATTGACCATTAAAATGATGAAATAAGTCATGGGTGTTCAGAATTGACAATTAGCCAAAACACCTAAGGTTCATAAGGATCATTTGCATCAATCCCATGTGCCTTTCACATAAGAGGTTTGGGAGGTCACTTATTGGATGTTCTAGCTCTGCTGCAGTTTTCATTTTGTTTTTACTGATTGGTTTTTCAGTGACCTTCTCACTCATTGTTTTAGTTTGTTGTTTGGTATATTTTTGCAGTGACCCTAATGATAATGGACAGCAGCTGGGTATAACAGCCCTGTGTTTCTAATACTTAGGCAAACACTCTGCTTGTGCTGTGCTGATGAGATCATAACAAGGCAGAAATATGCATATCCACAGCTAGTGGGGTTTGGCTTTATTGTTCTGAAATTGACCATTAAAATGATGAAATAAGTCATGGGTGTTCAGAATTGACAATTAGCCAAAACACCTAAGGTTCATAAGGATCATTTGCATCAATCCCATGTGCCTTTCACATAAGAGGTTTGGGAGGTCACTTATTGGATGTTCTAGCTTTACTGCAGTTTTCATTTTGTTTTTACTGATTGGTTTTTCAGTGACCTTCTCACTCATTGTTTTAGTTTGTTGTTTGGGATATTTTTGCAGTGACCCTAATGATAATGGACAGCAGCTGGGTATAACAGCCCTGTGTTTCTAATACTTAGGCAAACACTCTGCTTGTGCTGTGCTGATGAGATCATAACAAGGCAGAAATATGCATATCCACAGCTAGTGGGGTTTGGCTATTTTGGCCTGAAATTGTCCATTAAAATGATGAAACAAGTCATGGGCATTCAGAATTGCCAATTAGCTGAAACAGCTGATGTTCATAAGTATCATTTGCATATATCCCATGTGTCTCTGACATAAGAGGTTTGGGATTTCACTTATTGGAAGTTCTAGCTTTGATGGAGTTTTCATTTTGTTTTTACTGTATCTGTTTACCTTGGAACTTTTCTCCCCAGGCCTCCACTGAGAATGGATATGCATCCAGTCGGACTATCCTGGTCAACAAATGTAAAATAAATAAAATAAAATAAATAAATAACAATATATTCAAGGGTGAATATTTAATACAGAATGCAGTGATGGAAACTGTGGATTCATCAAAGAACTTAGTCACAGGGGTGCACCCAGCTTTGGATTTTTCAGAGCTCCTCTACCAGTATCATTGGCTGATACTTCATCCTCATGATGACAAAGGGGAGATTCCATCATGTCTGCAACTGGGGTTACTACATTACTCTGATTAACCATGTCTGCATTAACCTGTCAACTCTTACATGGTTCTGTGTAATGAATTTTTGTAGGCATGCTGACATTGATCATACTGTAGGAGGGGATGTAGGAGCCACACTCTCCATATCTGGCATATCCCACTATAATACCAGACTATGCCTGTTCTTCACCACCATCATCTTCAGAGGATAATGTTCTTCTAATATCAGAAGACTGGAGGTTCACAGTGCTGGTGCCAGTCAATGCTTCACCAGCGAATACAAAGAAAATAAATAAATAAAAAAATTAAAAAAAAAACCAAGAAAAATAAATATAATTAATAACTAGGCCAAAATATCTCAACTACACATTCAAATGCTATAATCTCTGAAAGTAATACACATAACTAATACAAAGTACGCCCATACTATGTGCAGGACTATATGTACTTCAGTGCCAAATGTTCGTAGACACAATAATTTAGAAGTAGTGTAAGCATGCAAGTGAGTATCAGTCATGAAGGCAGATGTAAGTAATATTTGAGTGACATACCTGGGACATCAGTAAAGGAAATTCTTTAGGCCTGCTTAACTCTGCCCCAACACTCAGCAATGTGTTGGGAAACTCTTCTGCACTGCCTGGATCCTTAATAGTTTACTGGAACTCCTTCATGTCAGTGAGTAGTGGTGCGATAGATGGCCCACCAGTATCCCTTTGCTCCCATGTTACAGCCTTTGCTTGGTCAGTAGTCATCTCAGTGGACCTGTGTTAGTCTATATGGTATACCCAGCCTTGTCCACTGACAGCATTGACATCACTGACATCATTGACAAACAGCCAACAGAGTACTCAGTGGAGGGCTTGATGGGGACATGTATAGCATGAAAACTGAGCATATCTAAACAATCTTGTCTTGGTTTGAGATTGCCTAGTAAGAGAAGTTTTATTTGAATTTATATTGTATATCTTACCACTGTTTTTCACTGCTTGTATAAAGGAAGGGATAGCTTGCAGACAAGAAGATTTATTTTCATATATATTTTATTGTTTTACCTTTAGTTTCACCAATTTTTTGTTAGAAATGGATAGATTAGCCAAGCAAACTCTAGCCATCCTAATGGACATAGTCAGCTGTAAATTCACACAGACTGCAGAGAGGACAATCCAGCATTTATCTAAATAATCCCGTCTTGGTTTGTGATTGACTCTGGAGTTTCTGGATAAGAAACATTTTATATCAATTTATATTTTATTTCTTACCACTGTTTGTCACATTTTGTAAGAAGGAAGGGATAGGCTGTAAACAAGAAGATTTACTTTGATTTATATTTTGTTGTTTTACCTTTAATTTTCACTGTTTGTTGTTACAAATGGGGAGGTCCTAGATAGGCATACTCTAGCCATTCTGAGAGACTTAGTCAGCTATAAAGTCACACAGACTGCAGAGAGTATAATCCAGAGATTATCTAAACAATCCTGTCTGGTTTATGATTTATACTAATCTTTAGTGTTAAAAAGAGGAGTTACTGCGAGCTACAGCATGCATTCACATGTGAAGTAAAGGAATTATAGCTTTTGTCTGAGTTTTAGAACTTGTACAGTTAGAGCAACAACTTTACTGTACTTAATTTAGTATTTAGTTATATATTGTTCTGTGATTTTTCTCATTGAAATTGATCTAAGTTCTCTTTGAATTCTGTGGTGACTGATTTTGATTATTCTTTTCTCTTATAACTTTTTGTTTATTTGTAGCTGAAAATTGATTCTTTAAATGAGTGCGCCATTAATGATTTGCTAAAACACAACTATCTTGCACAGTGTTAATAAATGCTATGTATATTTAAAGGTAATGACTGATAACACTGGTGATATGTGTTGCTTGTGTAGAAAATTGGATGATTTGCTTACCATCATTATTATTAGTAAATCTAGACTAACTGATGACAATTGCACTCATGCAAGTGGCACAGCTTGGAGAAGTGCTGTTACATATATTAATGACTGGACTGGTAGGATGCATCTGTTGTCTGTAAAGATCACTCAACACCTATGAAACAAAACAATGCCCTTGACAATTTTGGAATTCTGGATGCAAGTATTCAGCAATCTGAGGATTTGTAGTATTTGGAAAGAAAGAAAGGAAGAAAGGAAGAAAGAAAGAAAGAAAGAAAGAAAGAAAGAAAGAAAGAAAGAAAGAAAGAAAGAAAGAAAGGAAAAAGTTCACAACAAATAAGAAAAAGAAAGAAACTAATAAATGTCTGTAAAGTAAAAAAATACATATTAAAAAGGATGCTACTTTATTACGTAACACACAGATTATAGGGAATGTTAACATCTGAAAACCTTCAGCCTACAGAAAAAGCAAGCATTTTCCCAAAACAGACGGTATAAAATAGAGGCACAGGGCAAATAGAAATGAAGAAATCATAACTGAATATGGAAGGATTGAAGAACATTACTGAAAGAAAAAAGATGAGAAAGACAGATGATGACAACATTGGTCAAGCTGTGGATGTGCAAAGCCAGTTGGATGACAAGTGTACGTTTGCAAATGTAATACACAATGAAAACAGTGTGATTAATGAGACCAACGGTGATGAAGATCATTCCTTTTTACTAATTAATAGAGCAGATGTTACTGAATTAGAAGTTGAACATTCTTTAGATCTGGTCAGAAAATATATTCTTGTAGTTGGAGAATCAGTTATTAGGGGAAATAATACTTACACATGGAGAGAAGATAATGAACATCAAATAGTGTTATGCTTGCCAGGAGCAAAAATAAAGGGTGTAAGACAAGCCTTAGAATTATTTAATGTTAGAAAGTATGTCTCATTGGTTGGTACAAATGATCTCATTTGCAAGGACACTCTGACTGTTTGTAGAGAGCATACAACCCTCTTAGACGGCATGGCTTGTAAATGTCTCAGGATGTATTTTTCACAAATCACATACATAAAGGAGGATTAGGACACCATGAATGAAAAGATTTTTGGGGTAAATACATGAAAAAATGTCCCATTTTAAAAAATTTAAATGTGTAGAGCATCTGAGCTTAATTTTGGGCACACGTGTTCAGAATGGATGGCGTGCATTTGTCAAGATCACGTGAGAGAATTTTGGCAGCAGATATTTTGCAATATTTGACGAATATAAGGCAAGATTTTTGCCAGGTCAGAAAAGTAACAGTTCACAGATAGCAACATTTGATGCATCTCTGATGGTTGTTAATGCTACAAGAGGTAATAATAAAGTTTCATTTTGGGGAGTGGATTTGCTAGATTCCCACAAGATTTATGTTGTTATTGTTTGTGAAACATGGTCAAAGAAGAATGAATGGAAACCAGTCCTTTCAGGGTATGAATGTTTTTACTGTAACAGACATTCTAACAAAAATCAGGTGGAGTTGTTATGATAGGGATTAAAGATAGCCATGAGGAATGTGATTATTACATGTTCAATGATAACACCAATACTATAGATTGTTTAACTGCGACAATAAATACAACCCAGGAACATATAACAATTTTGGAGTGTATGGACCACCAAATTCAAGTGCTGATGACCTGGAGGAATTCAAACATCTCTTGCATGAAACGCAGGAAGGAAGAATAATAGGGGATGGGGATTTAAATTTACCAGAAGCAGACTGGAATAACACTTATTCAACAACATTTGTACTGAAAGTATTCACAACATATGTTCAAAAACTAAAAGGGAATAAAACATACTAGACATTGTTTGTGTTCCTAAAGAAATTACTGTTACTTTATGTCAAGTTTTACCACTGATGATGTGCTGTGATCATGGGGTTATATAGGTTCATTTGTTGCTTGATAATTCAGCCAAACTGAAATCTAAACCAATGCACAGAAGATTAATTACAGATTATATGGAAGCAAAATGGTCACTATGTAAAACTAACTGAAGTGATGTGTTCAGTGGAAAAACTGCAGAAGGAGTGTGGAAAGTTTCGAGAACGAACTTGTTTTGAGTGCAAAAAAATAAAAAAAAATGTTTAATATTAGGAACCAGCATACAAAGTCAGGGGGATATATTTCCATAAGAACAAGATACCTGATTAAGGTGAGAGACAAAAAAATGTAAGAAATGGAAAACAGGTCGAACTTCAACTTTGAAAACTGAAATAAACAAGATAGACAAACAAATTAAGCATAGTGTTAGAAAAGATCAAGAACATTTTGAAGAAAATTTAGATAAAGGTATTGAACAGAATAGGAAACCATTTTATAGATACACACAAAAAATTATAAGCCATATAAGACAACAAACAATAGCAGATGGAAGAATATATGCCTATAAAAAGAGAAAAAAATCATAAGCAGAAAAACAGTGGTTAATGTACAAAAACCTACAGAATTCAGTCAAGTTAGTGACAGTCTAAATTTTTAAGCTTGTTACAGTAATACTAATGAACTCCATATACCTAAATGTATGTATTGTCTGACCCCAGTGAAGTTCTTTTCCGATGACTTTATTGAAACACTGTAGGTACACAGCACTCATTGCAAATATTTATCATCAAACTAAAATAAGAAGTTGCATGGAGTAATACATAACTGAAAGATTTCAAACCATCTCCTATGTAGTCCTTTTCAAAACAATTGTAAGTACTTTGCTCAGCAACATTTGGATAAAAAGGCAGTCTACCCTAGCATGATGGAAGTTACATAGTCTCATGTCCTGCTTGAAAGGTGTAGATAAATTCTCTGGATGTGTGGAGTACGCTAATTAGCTGTCACCTCATTACCATTTCTGAATCATTTAATTTACACAAAGTGCTGTGTAGATAAAAGCATGGTGTTGGCTCCTACATGATGACATGCGCATTCCTGTACATTAATAAGAAGGAATTAAAGGAGTTTTGACTATCTCATGCCTTGCAAGTATTCCTCATTAGCAATACCAGGCAATTGATGTGTTAAGCATAAAAAAACAAAAACAAGCAGTCAATGTTAAGCATACCTGGTAAGTACACTTTGAGAGGGTGTGCAAGGCAAAAAACGTCTTATGAATAAGTTTTAACTTATATTTTCTTACTTAGGACTAAACCTTGATGCAAAAATGCGTCAATATTTTGAAAAAAAAAAATGTATGTGACACACGTCTCACACGTGGACTGAAGATTGCTAACAGTGTACCTGAAACCTGCAGTGTATATAAATATATGTATATATATATATATATATATATATATATATATATATATATATATATATATATTATATCAACAACTTGTTTATACATATGGCAACCTTTAAGGCATTCCTTGATCAAAGGTCCTGCAGCCTTGACTTGCAGATAGTTTCTTTTTAGCCTTGCTTTCTTTATCATCTTATCATCCTCATATTTTTGCTGATCACAGCCACAGCATTGTACGCTGTAAGGAAAAATAATAGCCTGATTGCGTGGGTATATTAAAACATAAATGCACATTTCAGGAGTATGATGCTCGTCACGTACTTGACTGTCCCCTTTTTAATTTAAATGTCTGTGTGGCACAACGTTTCTCATGTCATTCTCTCATTGTAATAGAACAGGTATAATGTTCAAGTCTTGTGACGGCAGGATCTGATTGAAAGTAGGGCTCATTACTGTAAACATTTTACTTGGAGAAACTCACAAAGTTTAGAATTCATTACACTGATTTATGCATAACCTTTTTTTTTTTTTTTTTGCTTGATCCTTTGTGCGGCATTTGGCATTGCATGTCAGTGCCTGTCACTGATGTTCTATAGGAAATTATGCATCTATATCATATTATCGTATGATGTAAATAGCGAATGCTATTTCATTGTACCAATAATATCGAAACAACAAAATATTGAACAAACGTAACAGCAAATATTTTCTCAGAGAAAAAATTTGCTGCTCCATAAAAAAAAAAAATAAACTTAAACACAATTTGTGTCCCCCACTCCCCCCTACTTAAATATTCCAACTCCGAGATCACACCATAGTGGAGGAAATGGCAAAGTCCTGAAGACGGCCCACCAAATTTTTTCTTGGGAAAAAATTTGATGTTCTGTGACTTCGCTATTTTGCCATTTCAACGGTATCGGATCAACTAAATAGCATTCGCTATTTAGTACATTCCATAGCATCATATAGACCCGGAAATGACAGTTCCTGTCCTGTGGCAAATACTCAAAATTTTGTTTTTGCATGCAGGAATACTACTACTTGTTGATAGTTGTAAACACATTCACTGAGTGGTCAGAGGCTATTCCCACTGAGCACATGAAACTGCAGCATCTATATTATGGAATAATATTTTTTCACATAAGGTGATCACAGATCTTTGAATCTGATAATGGTACTCAATTTACAAGTCAGGTCATGAAGGAAGTGTGCAATCAGTTTGGAATTTGTTTCATATCACCCACAGTCTAAAGGAAGGGTAGAAAGAATGAAAAGAACAATTAAGGAGAGACTTACTAAAACTTATATAGAGAAGGGGTTTTACTGTGTCAGTCATTTACCAGCTATTCTGCAGGGAATAAAGGCATCACCCAATGTCAACTCAGGCATTTAACTTTCTGAGTTAATCACAAGAAGAAAAATGCCGTTGATTTTTTTTTTCCTTTTGACTCATCGTTGGGACACAGCTTTCTTACTTTACTATAGCACATCACCAGGTTTGGTTACAGACTTGCAAGAATCCCTCAAAAACATAAGTTTATTCCATGCAGATAGAATGTACAAGATGGTAGAGGACCCAGCTGACATTGTACTGCTAAAGCAGTGTTAACAAGTTATGCTGAAGTGACTTGTATCCAGAGGTTGTTTTATTTCAAACTAGGAAGGACCATACACTATAATCAAATAGGTCGGACCTCTGGTATATCAAACCAAGAGAAGGGACAAGAATTATGGCTAGGGAAAGGAAATATAAAATTGTACATGTTGATCAACTAAAGCTTAATAAAATGTAGATGTAACCCAAAGAAACTGATACAGCTTTTGTGTGCTTTACAGATATTACTGTGATGAGGCACATTGTTAGTTCTGTATTTGGCCAATTATTTCAGAATGCATGTATTTTTTTTTTTTTTTTTTTTTACTACTGTCAGGAGAAATCCGTACATCAGCCACCCAGTCTTGCACATGAGAGTGTGTGTGTGTGTGTGTGTGTGTGTGTGTGGGGGGGGGGGTGATTGGAAGGCCTAATTGTATTAGATACACATCAAGGGACCCTTGGATATTAAGGCAGCTCTTCCAATTCCCCAAATGTAACTCGGGCAATATAGAGTAAGGCTTACTGTATTGTTTATTTTGATATTATTCTTGCTTGGCTTGGTTGCCTGTTTTTCAATGTCCATTGACATATTACAATAACTGGATTACAAGCAGAAAGAACACACATGATAACTTCCAGTGACTATGAATCAGTCTATGTGCCAGTTAATTTAACACTCGCACCTTACTGTTTTTTATTTATTTGCATTTGTTGATCGGGTAGCATCCCAGCCCATTTTCAGTAGAAACCCGGGGAGAAAAGCTCCACAATGACACCAAATAGTTAACATTTTCAAAAATATTTAACAATTTACAAAAATGCAAAATCATACATAGAGGAAAAAATACAAAAAACAAAATGATGATATAACAAAATCATATAAAAAAATACATGAATGGTATAGAGTATGAAACATACTGGCATTAGTTCTATCGAGCTATGTGCACATGACAACTTTGTGACAGAGAAAAGAAAAAATGTGCAATAAGCTAAAAACTCTTTTTTTTTTTTTTTTTTTTGATACTTGCAGTATGTGCAGTCACAAGCAAGAAAAGACACAAATGTGTGTCTGTTTGAGCCATTTGATGAGAAGAAAACAAGCATTTGGAATGAGAAGGGTGAAGAGAAAGAATAAGTGAGGGAAACATAATTATCCAGGGGATGCTTCTTTAGATATAATAGAGTATGTATATATATATATATATATATATATATATATATATACACACACACACACATATATATATATATATATATAGATATATATATATATATATATATATATATATATATATATACACACACACAGACACACAGACACACACACACACACTCACACACACACACATACTGACACATTGTTTAGATGTATAGTTTTTCAATAAACAGTATGCTAACTGAATTTTTGTGGATTTGTCTCAAATACTCAAAGGCATATTTTCTTTAGGATTGACAAGTATGCAAGGCAGATGGAGGTATGTATTCATGTAGAGTAGGGACTTCACAAAATGAATATTCAGTTTATACCTACAGACCATCACCTAGCAAAAAGGGAAGTGCTGAAACTGGAGTATTGCTATCCACCTTACAATATATTCTCCAAGTTTCACTATATTTATACATACACTTAATTTGTCTCGTAGCTGGATTTGTTTCCATGTGTCATCAGCAGGAAAAGGGGATTCCTCTAGTGTCAGTTTCAGTTTGTCTTCAGTATATAGCCATCACATTTACAGAGTACATAATGAGGAAGGACATGGGTAAACAGTACTATGTTGGAAGAAATCAGTATATTAATAACACTAGATTTTTAAATCTGTGGGTAGCAGGAGAAGGCTTCATTTCTTATAAGAGTGATATTGTAAAACAAGACACCAGTCTGGGAGGTAGGAAAAATATGCAATAGTCAATGTAATTTTACTATTGCAGTACTCAGGAATCTGGAAGGACATATGCAGGATTAACAGTTCATACCCTGATCAATTTGACTGGAGATGCACAGAAACACACTGATATGGTCTATGGTATTTTCTTTATGTTAACTCTGGAACAGCAGGGCCAGCATGGTAATTATATCTTGAAGCACATGTATTATATGTGTGGGAAAGCAGTTTTTAAATTGCTTCCACCAAATTATAATGACTCATGTTACACAGGCAAGGGGTCCGAATGGAGAGATGATAAAATCAGGAAGCGATGGTGAGTAGTGTTATTGGAACAGAATTCCTCCTAAAGTCTTGGTGAATGCCTTCATGAGGTGGACCCTGTTTTTACAAAATCTCACAGAGACAACACTGATATTTATTATTTTATATAGCAAATATCATGGGCAAAAGTAGGTCAAAAAATAAAAGAGACAGCTGGGTGCACAAGTCCCAGCATAAAAAAGTGCTCAATCCTGGTAGGCAAACTTGTGCCAGGACTAGAAAAAATGACAGTGTAGAATCTTCAAGACACAGAAACATTCCTACAATGGGATTAGGCTAGGCTCAGAGGGAAGATGGTCCCCATGTTGTACAAGGAAGTAGTAGTGCACAAAAACACAAAAACTGACAGGAAAAAAAGCCATAAAGATGATAGAGTAGGCTATTTACGATAAGAAAGAAATTATGTATCATTAGGATTATGCAAGAAGCCCAGAATTTCAGGGGAGAAGACATATACATTGATTAAGAGAGGAATTAGAGGAAAAACACGTACTCACACAAGAAAAACTGTCAAAAGCTTCAAATGCAAATTTTTGTTTATTAAAATACAGATTCATGAGAAATATTATACAGACCAAGAAACCTTGGGCTATCTGGAAAAAGAAGCAAATAAGGAAGTGCGAAAACATAAAGAATATAATCGAGAGATTTTGAAAAGTATTAATAAGAAATATGGAGATGGGAAAATCTGATATTGTGCAATATATACATATATATATATATATATATATATATATATATATATATATATATATATATATATATCTGCAAAGGAGAAAGCCAAATTGATATTTGAAGAGAAATACAGGCAAAGGCACCCAGATATGGAAAAGTTCACAGTGCAAAAAAGAAGATCATGAAAGGGGAACATAGAACAGAAGATTAGTAAAGTAGAAGTTAAAAAATAGATGCTGAAGTTATATAATACCTGTGACGTGAAGGATTTAATGTAGAAAGTCTTACACAGGGTATGTCACAGCATGATAAAAGAATGAGTCCCCCAAGTAAGAAGAAAGAGGAGGAGTGGGAGACATCTTAAGAAGAAATATGGACATGGGAAAGAAAGGGAGATCTGGTGCAATATTTATGCAAAGAGAAAGCAAAATTAACCAATATAAAAATTATATGCCAAAGATATTTGAAGAAAAATACAGGCAAAGGCATCTGAATATGAACATTTTTAAAAATGCAAAAAATAAGAAAAACAGAGGGGGAAAATAGAAAAGAGGATTAGTAATGGAGAAGTTAAAAAAATAGAAACTAAAGTTATGGATTACATGTGAAGTGAAGGATTTAGAGTAGAAAATCTAACTCTGATAACATCACAGTATGATAGAACAAGTTCCAAATTAAGGAGAAACCAGTGGAGCAGGAAGCATCTGATCAGTTGCTATAGGGAGATACTTTGGAGTCTTCAGTAGGAAACCAGTACAAAAGTTCAGCTGGAGTTGCACAGCAAGGAAATGAACAGGAAACTGTGGCAACTCTGATGCAGCCAATGCTGTGGAGTGATAGGCCAGTGAGTTCTCATATGAAAGAACAACAGATGACACAATGATGAAGCTGAAGAGAATATGGTACAGGAAGATGTTTGGGAACTTTTTGTATAATGACTGCAGGAAATGGAAAACAAAGAACATGCCATCATTTTAGGAGAAAATGGGGGAAAATTGTTTGATTGAATAGAGATGAATAGACATATTAAGATCAATGAAAGAAACGGAAAACAAAAAGTCAATAAGACCCACAATGTTAGAAGTTTGATAAAACAAATGAACACAGTAAGCAAGACTGTTCATACAGTTTGATGCAATACAACATAAGTAAATAAGGTATATTACTGTGCAGCTAAATTAATAACATGAAGTCTTACCACAAAAGCACAGGGCAGTAAGGTAAAGAACAGAGAAAACTATAAAGCAGTTAATTCAAGAAATGTTGCTGTTATATTATAGAAGAGGGAACAGATCAACAAAAATATTCAGAAGCATAGATGTGACAAAAGCAACCCACAGTATCAGAACAGACCAGGATCAAGCGTTCACTAGTACAAATAATAAACTAAAGATAGCACAGGCAGAACAACTTAGAAGATATGCAAATAAATACAAAGGAAAGCTACAAAATAAGCAATTTATTGGTGATCCATATATAGAGAATTGGGAAACAAGGTAAAAGGCATAAAAACATCATCAAAATAAAGAAAAACTAGACACATTTTGGAGAAATATCTATGAAGATCCTGCGGAACAAAACAGAGATGCTGAATGGAGAGAAGTAGTAAAAGAAAGAATAAGCAGTTTAAATGTACATGATATGAAAAGGGATGAAGTAATGGCCAGAGAGATTGAAACAAAATTAAGAAAAGCTTCTAAATGGAATACCCCAGGCCCAGATGCAGTACTTAACATCTGTCTGAAAGTATTAACATCTTTACATGAGGATTTAGCTATGAGTAAGAACTATTTATATACACACCCCAAATAGAGACCAACCTGGTTAACAAAAATTATAGTCATTTAGAAGAAAATTTAGTGATGGCAGTAGAACAAAAGGGTAATAAAAGAAAGTCATATGGAACAAAGGACCGTTTCTTGTTAAACAGTCATAAAGGACAATTGTAAAAGGAGAAGAGTCTAAGTATGGCATGGCTGGACTACAAAAAACATTTGACAGAACCCACATTCATGAATAAAAAAGTGCTTTCAAATTTATACACCCTACACTGATCAATTACATTATAGTGACCATGAAACAGTGGCAATCCAATGTGCAGCTAAGCCAAGATAAAGAACAAATTATTATCCCAAGGATAAAATTCAAGGATGCAATAAGCTCTCTAATTAACAGATTAAGTCATAGCTATTATTTGGCTCCCAGAAAACAATAAAGTATAAATACTTCCCATCTTCTTTTTGTGGATGACTTAAAACTGTATAGTGCATCAGATGAGGAACTGAAAGCATAACTATAAGGTGTCAAAACTTTTGCAGATTATATAAGAATGTCATTTGGTCTTGATAAATGTGCAAAAGCAACCTTTAAAGCAGGAAAGCTGCAGCACCAAGAAAATATCAGCTTAGGAGAGGAATGTGATATAAAAGAACTTATTTGGAATTTGATAAACGGTCAACAATAAAACATGAACAAATGTGAGGAATATTTTAGAAGACTAAATTAATACTGTAAACAGCCCTGCCATCTAGGAACAAAGTCTAAGCTATAAACCAATTTTCTCTTCCTGTTCTAACTTACAGTTTTAGGGTGAGTGACCAGCCCCAAAAGGTATTTGATCAGTTGGAAAGGTAAACAAGAAAAATTCTTCATGCTTATCATATGATTTATAGAAATCAGTAGCGTTGTCGCCTCACAGTAAGACGCTGTCCGGTTCGATTCTCGGCTAGAGCGTCTTCTGCGTGGAGACACGCGTGAATGGGCATACCTTCATTGAAGGTTCGTCAGGCCTGGCAAGCCAGTACGTAAAAATCAACTGCCAATCATTAGCGGACTGGAGTTCCGCTGTGGCAACCCCTAACTGGGAAAAGCCGAAAGACACAAACAAACAAGTGTATACCAAGCTTAGATATTCCCCATTCTGAAGGAAGTTTAGGCCTCCTCAAAATTTATTATATGTATAGATCTACAGTCATTGGACTGTATACATATCTGCTGACTTCAAAAAATCCAAATATAGTGAAAGTTTTAAAACATGTGGAGAAAAGTCTAAGATGTCTTCCCTGCTGAGTTTAGTACAAGCATATCGATGTCAAGTTGGAATGGAAATCAAAGCAGAAGTAGATAAAAATCAGGCATCAACTTGAATGCACCAAAAAATCAAAAGAAAGAAAATAATGTGAAGGATCAGATGAAAAGGCAAGAAATGTTGAAAATGAATAAGTATAGTTGCAAGTACATACAATTCCTAAAACAAACTCATGTAAATCAGGCTCTAATGTAGGAATGGCTAAGGAGAGGTGAATTTAAATGAAAAGATGAAAGGTTAATATTAGCATCCCAGGATAGTGAACTATGTACACCCTGGTTTACAAAGTCCATTGAACATGTTGGATAAACAGACAAATGCAGGTGTTGTAAAACAGAATTGGAAACAATTGTACATCTTGTAGCTGGGTGTGATACACTACTGGCAGAAGGCCAGTACTTAAAGGCATAATAATGGGGGAAGACTGTAATATTTGGGATTGTACAAACATTATAATATTGAAGTAGCTGAGAAGCATTGGACACATGAGCTACAAAGCATTATTAAAAATGGTGGAGTTTATATCACATGAGGTCACCCATTACCGACAGTTCAAAAATAGATGCAAAAAAGCAGATATAGTATTTCATGAAAAAAAATAGCACTAATCATTGAAATTGCTACACCCAGTGATTACAGTGTCAAGTACAGAGAGATACATAGTAACATAATATCAAGATTTACAGATAATGAGTCATCCCATGTGATGTGCAGTTCATCATGTTCTATGATGCTTTGTGGTTGTTTCCAATGTTTTTAGCTCCTGCTACATTGTACTGTTTGCACTATGTTCAATGCAACAATCTTGCTACATTATTGAGCCTTTCACTGTACAGGACCCTTGTCATGAGTGTATCAGACCAGCAAGAAGGTGTGCAACTCTTTCCCAATTTTTTTCCAGAACTTGTAATTGTTTCTTCCACAAACTCAATGGACTTTGGAAGCCAACATGTACATAGTCCACAGTCCTGGGCTGCCCAGTAATTAACCTTTCACCCTTTGCTTTCAGCTCACCTCTCCTTAAATATTCTTACGTCACATTATGATTAACATGAGGTTGATTCAGAAAATCTCTATACTCACCACTATATTTATGAGTTTTACATAATTCTTTTCTGCTAATCTGATCCTTCTCCTTATATTCTTTCTTTTGTTTTTGGCACATGTCTACTTCTGGTTTGATTTCTATTCTCATTTGCCACCTGAATGTTTCTGCTACACTAAGCAGAGATGTCATCTTAGACTTCCTCTCCTCTCCTCTTGTTTTAAAACTTTCACTATGATTCTGATGAGGTCAGAAGATATGTATGCAATCCCATGATTGCAGCTCTATACATTGAATCAGTTTTGATGAGGCCCATACTTCCTTCAAAGCATGGAATAAATAATTTTGGTATATACTGATTTTTATATATCATTTGATAACCGTGAAGCAGTTTCTTGTTTTTCTGTCCAACTTATCAAATGCTTTTTGGGGGCAATCAATCATACCAAAACTGTAAGTTAAATCAGTAAGAGCAAATTGGTTTATAGATTGGACTTTATTCCTAGACATCAAAGCTGTTTTCAATATTAGTTTTAATCTTCTGAACTATTGCTTACTGATTTTTATTTGCTTTTGTTCATGTTTTGTTGTGATCCTTCATCAGTTCCCAAATATTTGTACACTCCTTCCTGCCCAAATTCCTTTATATAACTTTACTGTCCTAAATTAATATTTTCTTGGTACTGCAACTTTCCTACTTTAAACACTGCTTTTGCACATTTATCAAGACCAAATGTCAAAAAAAAAAAAATAAATAAATAATACAGCATTTCAGGAAATTCCATTGTTAGTCTGGAAAGGTGTGCATAGATGTCATACTTCTAATTTTAATATCTGCATTTCAGGCAAGCAGGCAGAGTAACTCTTTAAATGCCAGGTGCCATAAATTTAGGGTTATTCAGAGGAGTTCAACGATGTCAGACAATAACCAAATTCAAAAGAATTTTCTGAAATGCAGATCCAATGGAATTTTCAGTTTAGAGCCCCTAAAGTGAGCAGTGCATTACCCAGCACCCATCAGAACAAGGCTAATTGTAAGTTCTAATTTACATTTTTATATGCCTTGTTTAACTTGTTTTCCAACTAGCACAGTGAGGTTAGCTACATGTACCTTTGCCCTTTAGTATGAATGCAGGTAGAGCACATAGCTGCAAACACAAATGCATCAGAAAAAGTTGCTTACATGGTGTGTGAAATAAATGCTAGGCTTGGTGAGTACAATCATTTTGAAAACATGGAAGTTAGTTTCTAATTTGTAAAACCCTTGTATCGTGAAATAAAGATGCAAATGGAGAAAAGAAAAAAAAAAAAGACCAAATGTAATTTTCATATAATCTGAGGAAGTTTTAACCAATTGAAGTTGTGCTTTCAATCCCTCATCTGATGAACTATACAGTTTTAAGTCATCCACAAAAAGTAGATATGAAATCTTCAATCAAGTTTGTTATCTGGAAGCCAAATTGTAACCAAGATCTAATATGATAAGTAAACAGCTTAATGGGTTAAGGGCAAGACAAAACAACTTCAGTGACAAAGAATCTCCCTGCAATTTCTTCCTTTGAATTTTTATTCCTGGGATAACAATTTGCCCATTGTCATGACCTAATTGCAAAGTGTTTGGACACAGTTTCATGGTCACTGTAATGTAATTGATCAATGTAAGATCCATCTTATACATGTGTAAGCACACCTTTATCCATGAATGTGGATTTCAGTCAAATGATTTTTTTGTAATTTACCCAACCATACTTTGACACTTCATCATTTAACAATTCTCCATAATGGCTTTTATCTATCAACAAATAATCCTTTGTTCCGTATGACTGTTACCCTTTTGTTCTACTGCCATGATTGAGTTTTCTTCTAAATAACTAAAAAGTAGGTCTGCATCAATTCCAGCCTATAGTTTGCACATTCTCATTAGAATGTGTTTCATTCTGTATTTTAACCATTGCACAACCATGCAATCTGTATCTCAGAATCACACTTTCCTTGTACATGGCTCCTATCCATGCTATTTCACACTCTTCACTGTGCTAATCCTTTGTAAATCCCAGCCTGTATCTCATGTAAAAACGTCTTTTTAAGTCTTTACTTAGAAAAGATTAATAACAGGATATACAATTAATTATTTATTTATTTGTTTATTTATTTATTTATATTGCTGCTCACATTACTCCCACTCTCTATCATCAGTCACTTCCTTGCTAAATGGCTCTTTCATTTCCCCATCACCAGGGCAAATATCATCTACAATGACCATTGTTTAGACAGCAATGGGACAGTTAGAGGATTTTTATTATTATATGTGCAGACTTTCAACACTGTGCTGATGACAGTAGATTTCACCACTTTTCCACAAGAGGCATTCCTTTCAAGCACTTTGAGGCACAAGCTGTGGTCTTTCCAAGTTTCCACAGGGAGTTCACACTGCCTAATGTGCCCCAGATCACTCATACACCTCAATATCTCCCCTCAGACAGGTGAACAGGTCATGCCCCTTCACTCCTCTACTTCCCATATCTGTCTCTTCTGCTTCTGGGGTCATGAATCAAATCTCACTTTAGTGACAGTCAGGCTCCAATCCTGAGTACCACACAGTCAGATAATTATTGTTAAGTAAATCCAATTTATATCCAATTAAATTATTTTCAGAATAACAACAAATACTTTGCACTGCATTCTTTACTTTAACTCACACATAGAAGTGAAATTAATAATTTAAACAAATAAATCCCAACTATATTAAAAAAGAACAAAGCAAAGAATGCCTCAATAACTTATCAAAAGCTGTGAACCCTCTCTCTCTTCTAATCTTCACTGAGCATGAAGGTATGTGCTGGAGTAAAGAACTCATAGGTGCATAGGTTCATAGGTTGGTACTAGGCTATTGGCCCTAGGGCCTATAAAAGCCTAGCCATAACAATTCCCTGGATATTTCTTCCTACAATATTTACTTCCCAGGACTCCTGTCTAGCAGGGCAACTGACATGATCCCCGGCGTGAATTTCCTATCTCCCATCCAATCGTCAAGGTTCCTTTTGAAGACGGCCAAGGAGGCACTCTGCTTGACATTTATGGGCAGTCTATTCCAGAACATGGGGAGTATCTGGGTCAGGAACCTATCTATCCCTCCAGCATGTTTTCAGTTTGAAAACTGCATTCAAGTAAAAACAGATTAGAAAAGGGAACCCAGAACATCTAATTCAGTTTTTGCATCCTTTGTTACTTCGAGTTAACTGGAATGAGTTTCCACACAATGTTTAAGCATATTAGGTCAAAAAGAGAATTTTTTAATTCATTTATTCCAAAGACCTTGTCAGTCTGGGAACAGGATGGCCTATTTTTTAAGAAGCAAGGCAGGAGTGTTAACAAAGACAGATACATTAGCATTTTCTGGTTTAACTCTTTTGATTTAATAAATTTATATTTGGCTTTGGCTAAGAAAATACCCATAGAGGTAACAATAATGCTATAGATAATTTTCTCCAGAACAATAGAATTGCTTCTTAGCTCAGGAATACCCATAAATAGGAGAGCCCTTTTCAAAGTCTTCCAGTTTCTCCTTGTAGAGTTTTGAAATTATCATTGAAAGAGTATTATTGATAATCAATAGTTGTATAATTTGCAATGCTGAGCCATCATATTAGCTTCAAGACTGTCAATCTTTTGACTCCATTAAAAAACTTTATTTATAATTATACATTCAAAGGTACATAGGTGTGTACTAAGCTAATGGCCCTGGGGCCATTACAAGCCTACCCCATAGGATTACCCTGGCATCGTGCCACCCGACCTTAGTTCCCAGTGCCTCTGCCGAGTAAAGCCACTGGAGTGATCCCAGGGTGATTTATCTATATCCCATCCACTCATCAAATTTTCTCTTGAAAAGGGCTAGTAAGGTGCTCTGCTTGACATGTATGGGAAGTCTATTCCATAGCATGTCCAGTCTCTGGGTTATGAACCTGTCCCTCCAGCAATTGATTATATTTGGTCTAAATTTGAAGCCAGAATCTGTAAACCCTCAAATTATTATGTTGATTATATTAGGATTTCAGAAATCCATTCTCAAAGCCGTTTATTAATAAAAGCAGTAACACTCCCATACATAACCACTATGTTACCAGAAGTTTTGTCATACATTAGTAGAATTGCAGTTCCTGATGTTTTTGGAGAGAGAACCACTAGTTATCATTGTCACTGTTGACATGTTAACTCTCAATTCCTATTAGGAAGCCAAATAATACGAAAGATGGCAATAAAGACAGCAATCCAAACAAAGAAGGCAGAGTTGATACCTCAAAAAATGCTCAGTTAGAAATGCACCAAAATAGCGAACTCAATTAGGCAAACACAAAAATAGCGTACAAACATTTATTCACCGCTTTCATCTCACGACTTCATCAGAATACAAGTAAATTAACACACAGCAACTTCTTAAATACAGACTTAATCATTCAATTAAACAAACCAATTAAAATTTAAAAATACACTTATCAATTTCCAAAGAACATTAATAAATCTTGTTCTTTTTTAATGCTTAATTCACGATATTTTAAAAAACACTTAACATTAACTGTGTCGTTTAAGCCTGGATACTTATCAGAAGATAATCTAATTTGCCATGATGTCTCTCTACGTTCTACATAATTTCTAAAATCCCCTGCCCTTTTGTCTGGGTTGCAAACTTCCAAAACTGAGATCACAAATTTTTTGAAACAGGAACAATCAACAGAATGCTTATACAAAGCATTGTTCTCGTCCTTACATTTTATACTGTAAATATGTTCCTTAATGCGGGTGGCCAGACTACGTATGGTCATTCCGATATAGAATGCTGGGCAAGAGGTGCACATTCCAATATAGACTACCCCACTGGTGTTACAGTTGATAAAATGGGGAACTTTAATTGTTCTATCACTATTGACCACTGAAATATATGGTCCTACTGAAATGTACCGACAAATTTTACATCCTTCACAGCAGAACATACCTTTCTTAACCGTTGTGTTACTGTCTGAAAAAGAAGAATCATTATATTCTAACATTTTTTTGATGTTATTAGTATTTCTAAAAACAGTTAGTGGTTTATATCCTATTATATTTGTGATGTCAATATTTCCTTGAATCACTTTCCAATTCGTATAAAATATAGATAAAATTCTATTCATATCTCCACTCATGTCAAACGAGCAAACAACTTTAGAGTTAAAATTCCCTTCTTTGTGTTGACTATTTAAATAAGAACAAGTTCTTGATGAATCGTTGAGAATAGCTGAATATGTGGTATGACATTTGCTAAAAATGTCATTCCCAACTTTAAATAACGCATCACTGTTATAACCCCTATCCAAAAACATGGATGTTAAAAAATGAAACTCATTAACCAAATCGTTGGTCCGTGTGGTCATCCGGCAGGCTCGGATAAATTGACCTCTTGGAATGTTAGCAATCACATGTCTAGGATGACAACTTTTGTAGTGTAAATAACCATTGGTGAATGTATGTTTTCTATGTATTTTACTGTGAAATCTGTGTGCTTCAGTATCTCACCATAAACACACATCTAAAAAGTTCACTAGTAATCCACTATCACCTTTGGTAAATTTCAAAAATTCAGAACCCATATTGATGTCATTTAAAAGCATATCAATGGTGTTGTCGTCACCTTCTATAATAAAAAACAAGTCATCAATAAATCTATTATAGAAGACGATATTAACTTTTTGGCTCAACAATGGTAAAATTTCCTTTTCCCACCATGCCATCACTATATTGGCAAAGGCTGGGGCTGCAGAAGACCCCATCGCTACGCCTCTCTTTTGTTTGTAATACTTGTTGTTGAATATAAAGAAATTATTTTCCAATATGATTTCTAAAAATTCACATATAGTCTGAATGACATGGTTGGGAAATAATTTCCCTTTAGTCAAATACCAACGTACTATTTCTGTACCACCTTCATGCGGAATACATGTGTACAACGATACCACGTCAAGCGTGAAAATAATGTGCTTCGCTGGATCAAAAACTTTGCTATTAGAAAATGTTTTAACTTTTTCTAAAAAATGCCAAGAATCTTTTATAAAAGAAGAATTATTGTTTAATAATGGCCCAAGCATGGCATCAATGACTAAAGATATACCTTCTGTTACAGAATGTGAAGATGACACTATGGGTCTGAAAGGCGGTTGTTTTGAATCTTTGTGTAGCTTTGGTATGCCAAAAACAACTCCAACTTTTGGATTTTCAACTACACAAAAGTTGTAAAGGTCAATACTAATTCGGCCTGACATCAACAAGTCGTATAAAAATGAATTAATAAAATTAAATTGTTTACGAATCTCATATAAACTTATTATTTGATATTCATCTGCATTGTTTAAAATATTTAACATGTTTGTTTGATAAATAGATTGCTCCATGATAACAATATTCGAGCCTTTGTCACTTTTCATGAATCTGTAGGTGTTACTTAAAGCTTTAAGATTTTTTATAGCCTTTCTTTCATTAATGTTTAAGTTGTCCTTACCATGCCTGTTATTATTTTTTAATATTTTATTTAAATCTTCCATACATAGATATTCAAACACTTTAATAGTGTGATGTAATCTAGGTGTATAGGTTGAAGGTTTAATCAAAATTTTATCAGAATTAGGAATGTCATTCATTAAATATGTTAAATTCAAAATTCTAGTAAACTTTTTTAAATCAATAACAGTCTTGGTGTAATTGGCTTTACTATAAGGAACAAAAGTGAGACCATACTTCAAAACTGTTAATTCAGCATCAGTAAATACATACCCTGTTAAATTAATAACATTAAAACAATTTATTGATTCAGTCAGGCCTCGTCCCCCGACGAATTCGACTCCAAAAAAGTACGACTGCGAGTCAAAACAGTCAATCTGTTTCCGTTACCCACTTGGTTCTTCTTGATGGTTAATGAATCACCAGTGTTTTTGTTCTTAACACTACTGTCTTTTAATGTTTTTGGTGGAGAATGTCTATTTGTAGAGGCATTTGGCTGTTCAACATTAAATGCTTTGCTGCCAGAAGTGCTGGTTGCATTATCAGTTGAACATTTGGGTATAACATCCAAACCGGAAAAATCAGTAGTGAATTCTTTGCTGTTTGTACAAGAATTGCTGCTTCGTATGTTTGCAGCAACAACAATGTCACTAAAAGAACGCCGGTCAGAATTATCAGCTGTAGATGAATAATGTCCGTAAGTCTTCGTATTACGAATATTAAGAGCAAAATTGTTGTAAGCTGTCCTGTTATTGTAGGAAGCAATGTCCCGTCTTAATTTAGAATGCTTCCGGCTGATAACCTCTGAGGCATGTATGTCTACTTCATTAGAAAATACTTTAAAAAGTGAATTGAAGTTATCATTAGAAATTCTAGATTGTATATAAGCTTCAACATTATTGATTTCAGTTCGTAAAAGCTTCATTTTCTCAATGTTGTTCTCAATAAGCAATTTTAAGAACTTTAAGCCAGCCTCATTAAAAAACGATACTAATGTACTGAACATGGGATTACCCAGGCCAACTCCATTGGGGCATTTAAAAAATCTTAACCCCTTTGGAACTATGCCGAGATCAATGCACCTATTAAAATAACAATTTTCTAGTTGCAAAGATTTGTACCTTTTCAATAGCTTCAGAAGTTGTTCACGTTGAGCTGAGACAGCTTCGTTGTTGATGTCTTCATGATGGTAACCAGATATATTAAATGGATTGTCATTTTTGTTAAGCAACTCATCGTAACAAACGCTGGTAGTCCCACGGGAAGGAAATTGCAAACGTTTCTTCTTTGCTCCTTGTCCGTTGACATCCGGCGTTGGGCTACCGAGGTCTATGACTGTATCACATTCATGGAACGAAGTGGCCGGGCTAGAAGTATGCACATCACCATTCGGTTTATCCGCTTTAGCTAATAATAATTTCAGCGATGTTTGAATATCAACCAAAGTAGTTAATAAAATATTATTCACATTGTCGACTCCTGCCGACGGTGTAGCATGAACGGTTAAGTTTAACAAGGATTCATCAGCAACCTCCGCCATCACAAATGCCAATAATAGCCGACAAATAATACGGAAGATGGCAATAAAGACAGCAATCCAAACAAAGAAGGCAGAAGTAACACCTCAAAAAGTGCTCAGTTAGAAATGCACCAAAATAGCGAACTCAATTAGGCAAACACAAAAATAGCGTACAAACATTTATTCACCGCTTTCATCTCACGACTTCATCAGAATACAAGTAAATTAACACACAGCAACTTCTTAAATACAGACTTAATCATTCAATTAAACAAACCAATTAAAATTTAAAAATACACTTATCAATTTCCAAAGAACATTAATAAACCTTGTTCTTTTTTAATGCTTAATTCACGATATTTTAAAAAACACTTAACATTAACTGTGTCGTTTAAGCCTGGATACTTATCAGAAGATAATCTAATTTGCCATGATGTCTCTCTACGTTCTACATAATTGAGTTCGCTATTTTGGTGCATTTCTAACTGAGCATTTTTTGAGGTATCAACTCTGCCTTCTTTGTTTGGATTCCTATTAGGAAGCACTTTCTCAATTTTGGTTAAATATTGAACCTGACTTTCTTTGCTGAATCCGAACAAGAATCTGTGGAGCAATCAACATTTACACCAGGCAGCACATTAGACTCAATGTTAAGATAGTGCTATGTGCATAATGAAGATCATTCTAATTCTATTCATTCCAAGTAGATTAGCTTTTCTCCTCTGGTGCTTCCTTTTATTAAGAGCCACAACTTCAGTTGCCATTGTGTTCATTCCCCACAAGTGTGACAAAAACAGCAAGACAGATTAAAAGAAGAAAGAGCACCATAACTAATGTACACTGCATGGTAGACTTCACTTGGAATTCCAAAAAAGTAGTACTGGTAAATTTCATCCTTATGACGCTTGTGACGAACAGTGTGACACCTTCAGTACTTCATCTATGTGATCTGTGAGCAGTGCCCAGTGGCTTGTATAGGTTTATTATAGTAGTTATAGCAGGATTTTATCAAGTCAAAAGCATTTTCTTTTCTCATTCCTAACCTCTGTAAGATTTTACTTGATAGACAATACAGTTATGTATGGCGTAAGAGCAATGTTTGTTCTTGTCACCAATGTCAATGTTTGTCTTCTTTTAAAAAGGTTATAGTAGTGATCATGGGAATGTGCTAACAATGCCAGTTTAGAAATCCTATTTTCAGCAACGTAAATCTTTTATGTAAAGTCAGTACTCAGGTTTAGGGAGTATGACACTTTTAGCTAAAGTCATCCTAGTTACTAAGGATAGAAGGGTGGAGATTTTGTAGTATAGAGTATTATAGTATTGAACTTTAAACCATGTTGTACACCTATATACACAAACTATACAGAAAGTTTTATAAAGCCTGCTGACCTTTTTATTCATTTATTTATTTATTTTTATTTGTTGACCAGATAAGTGAGCTAGCCTGCTAACCCATTTCAGCCATCACCTTGAATCACAGAGCAACTGGCAATATATAAGACAGTTAGATTATATGTATGAATAAATCAAAATAACATCAAACCAATAAAAACAGACATTGCATTGTAGCAGACGAAGCAGTGAAATAATAGCAAACATACAAATTAACAATGAGACAGAACAATAACAAAATTCACTAATGTAACAGATCTACCTATGTGGAGATATACAGATTTACATTATATACAGGCTCTTATTCGTATTGTGGAATTGTTTGTTAGAGGGCATGGCGTGGTATTCTTATCTATGGTGGAAAGTTAAGCATTTCCTTGAAGCAATTGGATTTGTTTTCTGAAATCATCTAAAGTGATTATTGATGTAATCTCACTAGCAAAATGCTTATATGTGACAGACCCAGATGTCAAAAGGCTTTTTTACCTATTGTGGTTTTAAATCTAGGCAAAACAGACAAGATTATTTTATCTTGGGTAAGCCTTAAGGAGTATGGTGGTTCATTGATAGGCAGTTTGGACCACAGAGGTGGGCAGTATCCTAGATGTAGAATTTTGAAGAGAAGGCATCTGAAAAAGAAGGATCACTTATCATTAATTTGTAGCAAGTAGTGTCTTTTAATAAGATCACAGCCATGAGTATCTGAATGTGCAAGCAATGTAAATTTCAAAATTGTATTTTCAGAAACTTTAAAGTTTTGAGTGTTATAAGCAGAGTGTAGAGGCAGGAAAGGTAAGGAAAAGGACATTTTTCAACTAAGGCCTTCCTGACTCCTGTAGATATAAATTGGGAGATTTTATAACAAAGCTTAAGCTGAGACAATATTTTATTTGTAATGTTATCTATGTGACTCATCAAGGTAGGAAAAGGGCCCAGTATAACCCTTAGCTATTTACATTCTGAGACTTTGGGAATAGTGTTACCTTGTGGATCTCAGAGCAATAGTGATGTTAGGGTTGATACTTTTAGGGGAGAACTGAACATCAATATAACTGATCATTGATTACCATGTAAACTGCTAATGAATTTAAAAAAAAAAACATCACATTCTTACTGTTATTTTTCATAAATCAAGTAAAGAAAGGGGGTCAAGGCTGACCCCAGACCTAACAATGATAAAGACTGATATAGTTTGAACTTAAAAAAATAAATTTTATATCAATTTAGAAATCAAACGCTCTATTGACAGATTAATCCAGATTCCTTTAAAATCATCGGAGTACTCCAATGTGGAAGAATATCAAATGATTTAGATAAATTTAAACTGATAACATCAACCTTAAGACCTTCGGTGTCCTTAACATTTGTATTGTTATGGGAAAAGCTACAGAGATAAAATATTTTATTTTAAGTAGCTGGAAGAATAATACAGAACATTTCACATGAATCTTAAAAGTTAGTGACTGGAATGCAGGAGACTATCTCAACCCTCATTTACCAAGATAATAAATGTTTTTTTTCTAACTTTTGGGAATGTAGCACTGATCTAAGAAGCCCTAAAAAGAAAAGCCAAAGCAGACAGCTTAAATATTCTTTGCACTGCAGAAGTAAATTATGTGTAATATTGTGTGACTTTTAGCAGTTTGCTTTAGACTTAGATAAAAGATCTCTGACAATGTGCACAACGGCAATGTGACATTTAACTTCTTTAAACATACTATACCAAAATGTTGATAATCTGTGAGGAAACATTCAAAATTGTGACTAAAGATGTTTGCGAATTCTTCTTTAAATGTCATCTATTTGTTATTAGTCAGTACAGACATATGCAGTCTCCAGATTGCTTCTTGTACAATATGGGTAGAAAGCCCTTGAGTTAAATGACCTACTCTCTTGCTGGTTTGGATTTCTGATAAGCTAGCCAGCATATTTTTCTCATTAGTATCAATTGTATGTGTTTTACGTATTTTGTAGTGATGCTTCCTTTTATATCATTTGAATTGTGTTCTACTTTGGATGGAAATGTTATGTTTTTGCTTTTTAAAAATAGCAGAGGGAATAAAATGATTTATAAATGAGCAAAATTGAAAAAAAAGAAAAAAAAAACACAGCGCCAAACACTGTTCTAGTGATTTTCCTTTGCCTTCATTTTCTTGGACCCATTTTTGGTTATCAAGTTCATTACAGATGCTTTTATAATTACATGTAATAACAAGTTTACATGATTAATCACAATGACCTTTATTTTTCAGTCCAAATACTAAATGCAGCATTTTTATACATTCATATGTTCATAGAAGATTACTAGGCTAATGGCCCAAGAGCCCTTGCAAGCCTAGACAGTTTTATCCAAATTGTATCCAATTTTCTGTCCTTAGGAGAAAGATAACAAGGATCAGAAAGTGAGGTTTTGACAATTTTTACAGTCTGTCACTGACCATGAGTGGCATGGGCTCTACCGCAGGACTGCGTTGCAATTTCCCATTCATTGTTTCAGATTGCATTTAAAGATGCTCAGGGAAGGGTTCTACTTCATGTGAACTGGATGCCAATTCCAGAGAAGGGAAAATCACTGCAACACATATCTGTCACTCCAACATGATCTAGTCATATCAGACATCAGGTTTAGATCAACAATAGATCACTGGATAAGGTAACCCTTGTGCAGTTAGTTTTGACAATATGCAACTTTTCCATTATGATTGGGTCAGAGACTGCCTTGTAGGTCAGATATAGACCACCCCTCAGTAACCGGTGATAAACTAAATACAGTGCTGGGGCTTTTAATCGGTCTACATATGACATGTTAGTTATACCTTGTATTTGTTTGGTGAGAAAACTGTAAGGATGCTCCAAGTGTCACAGGTGCTTGGTGAAGTTCATGCAAAAGGGTGCCTTGTACTTGATTATTGGCCTGATGGGGGCTGAGTACAGTGGTACTATGACATCTTTAGATCTGAATACCATGCTAAACCACATAGTAGGTTTTCCTCACCATCGTGGGCACATGGTGGTCAAAGTTCAGAATACTATCTATCTGAGTACCCAGATCTCTCACCACTGTGTCCACTCTTAGTGGGGTGCTATCAGTGTTGCAATTTGCAGGAGTATTTAGGTTCATAGGTGTTTACTAGGATAGTGACCACAAGGGCTTTTTTAAGCCTAGCCATGCATCCCAAATCTTTGACAAGTTTTGATATCCTTGATAAGTGTAAGCATGGGCCTTAGAGATTAACCATTTACAGGTTACCTGTGTCCATTTGAGACATTGGTGCCAAACCAGGGATGAACTTCCAGTTTCCTATCCAATTGTCCAAGTTGCAGTTGAATTGAGTTAGGGAGGAACTCTGCTTCACATGGATGGGGAGCTTGTTCCATAGACAGGGTAGTCTCTGGGATATATACCTATCTGTCCAGCAGGTCCTATTTATATCACAAGCAATGTTTTAGTCTTTAGAATGGGGAAATCTGGTGCTGTTTGTTTTGTGGATATGCAGGAGGTCCATCAGAGTGGAATCTATCAACGCCCTGTATGCCAGGGATAGCTCTCCCCTCAAAAGCCTGTAGGAGACAGAATACAGGGATAGGGCCTTGAGGTGGTCTGCATAGGGCATTTTACTTACACCCTTTATTCTTCTAGTGAGGAACCTCTGTGGACATTCCCATTGTTGGATGTGCCTGGTTAGGTACATACCAAAGGGGACACTGTACTCAGTGATAGGTCTGATGAATGTCAAATACAGTGGAACAATGACTTCCTTGGACTTAGATGCCATATCTTTGTTTATAAGTTGTGCAACATAGAATGATTTCCTCACCACTGTAGACACGTGATGGTCAAAGGCTAGATTACTATCTATGTGTGTCCCTAAGTCCCTGACTACTGGGTCACCTCTAAGGGGTGTGTTGTCAATATGATATGATAATTACCAGGGATGGATGACTTCCCAAAGAATACTATTATACATTTCTTGGCATTTAGTTTTAGTCCATGGCTCTAACACCAGTTGTTCATCTGTGTCAGCCCCTCCAAGAGAACAGTTGTGTCAGTGTGAGATTCAATGACAGCTCCTAATTTGCAATCATCTGCAAATTTAGTCAGCCAGAGACTACTGACATTGGGCTTGACATCTGAGAAGTAAATGCCAAAAAGGAGCAGTCCAAGGACTGAACCCTGAGGGACTCCACGTGTGACTGCCCTCTTTGTAATACCCTTTGGTTTCCCAAAGGGAGTTATTATGCACATCTTCACATTTAGTTTGAGGCCATGGCTTGGACATCAATTATTAGTCTGCATTAGTCCTTTCTATAGGATATCAACATCATTTGTGGAGTCAATGATTGCCCCTAACTTGCAGACATCAGAACATTTGGTCAGCCAAAGGTCATCTACATTTGCCTTGACATGTGAGAAGGAAGGTGCCCTGTACTGAGACCTGTGGTACTCACTGGTGACTGGCATCTTGCAGGATGTGAATTCCCCTAGTCTAATAACAGATGTCATTTGGCTATCCATCTGGAGATGTAGAGGTTTATGCCATATTTTGTTAGTTTCTTTATAATTCCCAAGTGGGTTACT
Organism: Protopterus annectens; assembly: GCF_019279795.1. Lineage (NCBI taxonomy): Eukaryota > Metazoa > Chordata > Ceratodontiformes > Protopteridae > Protopterus > Protopterus annectens. The sequence continues at coordinate 885,350,303 of NC_056734.1, forward strand.
GTGTGAAATGCCGTGGCCAGGTCAAAGTAGGTGGTATGCATTGTCTGATCTGCACCCATATCCTTGGTGACCTTCTCAATGAAGTCCACCAGACTGAGCAGGCAGGACCTGTCCTTGATAAAGCTGAACTGGGTTGGATCTAGAATCTGGAGATTTTCTATGTTGTTGTTAATCAGGTCCATGATTGTCCTTCTCATAGCCTTGCATATGAAGCTCATTAGACTTATGGGTCAGTAGTTTCCTGGGTCTGTTGATGGTTCCCCCTTGTGCAGAGGGGTGACTGTCGCTATCCTCCAACTACTGGGACAAAGTCTGTCTGGGGAATGTGGTTAAATAGAAATGAAAGTGGGTGAACTAAGTCATGTTTCAAGATATTTAACAGGCATCTTGGGATTCCATCAGGGCCCAGTGATGCCATATTTCTAGCTGTACAGAGTACAGTAATGACCTCTTCTATTGTGATAACAGACAAAGGAATGGCAGAAGGTATTTCACGTGGAGCGACCGGTGGTGATGAAGGGGTGAAATCTGAGCTGAATTCATTAGCCAGCAGGCATGCTATTTCTTCTGGGTGAGTATAGGTAATGCCATCTACAGACAACTCAGCACATTGTCAAGTGCTTCCCTTAAGATTTCAGACAAAACTAAAACATACTTTTGACTGATCTTTGTTTGGGAGGCTATTTTTGTATCATATTTAGCTACTGAGGACTTGACTAGTTCCCTGATTTGCCTGTTAAGAGTAAAGAGGATTTTTTCTCTGTTGTGCATCCTTCCACTTAATTGTAGACAGGAATTTCTTCCTTCTGTTGTTTAATCTTTTTTCTGCCAGGGGTCCACAAGGGTGACTTGTTTTTCTGACTAGACCTGGGTTTAGTTCAGTCAGGTACTGCTGTTTTATTCAGTTGTTTAAATGGTTGTACAGGCCATTCATACATATATATTTATGCATAGGCTTCCATGTTTTGGGGGTTTGGGTGAGCTTTAAAATTGCCTATGCTGTCACTTAATAGAAGTTAATTTACCTTGGAAAAATCTTTTGGGTTTTAGGGTGATGGGGGTTACACAGTTACATTTATTTCAAAGGAGACTGATTTATGATCTGATCTTACTAATGAGGGCATTATGCTGGGTGGAATGCAATGCTACCCCGTGTGTTTGAGTTCGATGTCAAGGATATTTGGCCCCCTATCAGCAATGCTGCCCAGCTGTTCCAGAGCATTTGCATTGACAAAGTCTGGCAATGTCTGACCTGCATGTTAGTGATTGTATAGGTTTCCCAGTTTATGGAGGGGTAGTTAAAAGCACCCATGTGTAGTATGTTGGCTGAATGGTATGTGATTCTAGTAATGTCAGATTTCCGTGGTTCATGATTGAGGGCCTATGGCTAGCAATGATATGGTGGGGAATTTTGTCTATGGTCAGCTGGACATGGAGTAGATTAAGCGAGTCATCCTGCTTGACCAATACTGAGGTGTGTTTGTTTTTTATGTAAATAGAAAATCCCCCTCTTTTCATTTTTTTTCTTTTTAGAGGGTGGTCTGAATTTGTGATAGGCATTTTAGCCTTGCACTGCCAGGGTGCTTTCCACAGCCTTGAAACAAAGGGTTTATATTAAATCAACAAACACTTACAATAACAAACGCTGATTTATCAACCCTTTAATAGCGAAAGCTGATAATCCCAAACGTACGGAACAGTGATTTCTTTCCCAAGGAAAATCATCATCCCTCATCATCTTACCTATCTACTGTTATTCCAACCTGTCTCCTATCAGAATATTTTCTACTTATATTTTTCTTGATTATTTCTGCTTATACCCTTTCTCCTTCTCTATTTTCTGTTCCTGCTCTAGTAACATCCTACCTCATTAATGTTAGTATACATATTCTGAACCTCTGTGCATTATTGCTGCTCTTATATCTCCAGTTATTACATAGTTTCTAAAGAATGTGATAAATGTCTTTACTATTTGTCTCAATACTATCTGTAAATTAATGCTTAAAATGTTTAATTTTAATTATTGTTCATTGTAAATATGTATTTTATCTGGAGCTTTTCTTCTTGGGCCTCCACTAAAAATAGGAGCCGTGCCCAATCAGACTTTCCCACTAAACAAAGACAATAAATAAACAAAGAAATAAGAGAGAAAATATGCAGCAGCAGCAGTGACTTTTTCCAGTAATAAATCAAGCATATTAGGCTGGAGAAAGGCATTTTATGATTTTATGTACTTTGAATGCGTTACTTTATAAGACTAGTCTGTGTCTACATTCATCTTAATATATTTGCATGCATTTTTCATTAATTCCTTTACATAGCCAGTAATTGCCATATGGCTATAATTTTTGTATAAGTTTCCTTCCTTTCAGAAACCCCCTTAAAACTCCAGAAAACAGACTGTAATTAAAACAATAGTAGTAAAGTACAGTTGTGTAAGTTGAACTTACCATAACAGTAGATGTTTGAATGATCACTGCTGCAATAGCCTTATCTATATGGGTTATATTGTACTAAGGATATAACTGTCAGCCAGCTTCCAAAGCTTCAGGGCACCTTCCCAGTCATCAAACTGTCAAGCAGCTTAAGCTGAGCTGACTGAAAAACAAGTTTGGGCACAAAACCCTTCAGAGCTCTCCATCCAGCAGAAGAAAGAGGCTGAGCCCTGAAAGGAATATGGTGAGAACAAGAAAACATAAATGACCATACCCTGGCATAATAGCTTATAGTGCTTTGTAAAAGTATGTACAGGGACCAAGTAGCAGTTTCTAGAATATTTCTACAATCCAACCCCTTCCAAAAAGCCATAGATAAAGCTAAGGTCATGGTACAAAAGGACCTTGACTCTGCCTAGAATAGATTTATTATGGTGAGCATAATAAAAGTTAATAGCCTTATACAACCATTTGGAAATATTCTGTTTTGACACAGGTTGTCCCCTTATCTTACTTTCTCAAGAAATAAACAATTGATCTGGAGATCTGAGAAGTATAGTTCTGTCAAGATAGTACCTGAGTTGGACATCTAAGGTATGGAGCATCCTTTCTCCCTCAAGTTTAGATTCATTAAAGAAGATAGCTTAAAGTAAACATGTAAACCAATTTAGGCATAAAAGAAGGATCAGTTCTCAAAGAAACCCTGTCCCTATGGAAAAAAAAGTACTATCAAAAAATTTAATATCAAAAGATAGAATAAACTTTTTGCAACCATGGGAATGTCAAATGGTGGTTGGACAATTTCCATGTTGCCAAAAGTTAATTGAGTGAGAGAGTTCGTAACAGTAAATACCATTGTGCATTCACTGATAGGAGTGTGATGTTATGAGTACAGATCACGGTACAGTGCTGACTGGGAAATTCATCCCTTTTCTCACTGTAGTGCAGTCTTGGAATTGGAATACATAGTTATCTGGGGGTGTGAGGGGCACGGCCCCTGTGCAAAACAGTGAATTACAGGGTAGGAGCTAAACATACCTTAGCTCCTATGCGGACATCCTGTTCAACATTCGTTCATCATATTCAACATTTACACTTCATTATTATGCATGAATTCAGCATTGTGATTCAAAGTTAAAAATCGATTCTGTTTTTAATGTCAATATTTTGATAGTAAACCCCTTTCTCCCTCATTTTTAGATGCAGTAAAGAAAATGGGAAGATGGCAAGTCTGACTTAAAGTAAACTTGGATACCAATTTAGTCATAAAAGAAGGATTAGTTCTCAAAGAAACCCTGTCCCTATGTGAAAAATGTAGGGTTAACTCACCATAAGAGCTTGCAACTCAAATCCAATTTTTGCAGATGTCAGAGCAATCAGTAAAACTTTTTCATAGTTTCATTGTTTGGTACTAGGCTATCTGCCCTGGGGCATTTATAAGCCTAGCCATAGTAATGTGGCTTTCACCACCCCATGTAATGGTACAAAAGTGTACAGAATAGATTTAGAATACTGTGCCTCTATCTAGTAGTGACACAGTGAAGACCCCCTTACATAATAGAATTAGTTTACTGTGCCTCTGTCTAGTAGTGACACAGAGATGACCCCTGGGGTAAACCTACGAGCTCCCATCCACTCGTCAAGATTTCTCTTGAAGAGAGTCAGTGAGGGGCTCTGCCTAACATAAACTGGGATTCTGTTCCAGAGTATGGGAAGCCTCTGAGTTATGAATCTGTCCCTCCAGCATGTCCTATTCATATTTGTGCTGAGGTTCAAATCTTTAGCTCTCGTGGTTCTGATGGATTTGGATTTTTTGAGGTGGAGCATGTCCATCAATTCCTGATTGGACATGGCCTTGTACGTCAGGAACAGATCACCTTTGAGTAGGCGGTATGCTACTGAATAGAGTTGGAGTTTCTTTAGTCTGGCAGCATATGACATATGTTGGAGACCCTTGATCCTGTTAGTGAGGTACATTTGGGGTCTTTCTAGCTGTTGCAAGTGCCGGGTGAGGTACATACCAAATGGGGCATTGCACTCAATCATGGGCCTGATAAGGGAGGAGTACAGGGGCACAATGACCTCCTTTGATCTGGATGTGAATCCCTTCATGATAAGGTGGGCAAGGTAGAAAGTCTTTCTAACAATTTTGGCAACATGGGTGTCAAATGAGAGGTCACTATCGACTTGGGTCCCCAGGTCTCTGATTACTTTTTCTGTATTCAGTGGGTTACCGCCTATGTGATAATTTGTGGGCACTTTGTTTTCCCAAAGGGGATGACTATACATTTTTTGGCATTTAGTTTAAGGCCATGACTCCGGCACCAGTTGTCCATTTCAGTAAGGCCTTTCTGTAGGATGTATGTGTCAGCTGGTGTATCGACTATGGCGCCTAGTTTGCAGTCATCTGCGAACTTTGTCAGCCACAACCCACCCATGATTGCTTTCACATCTGAGAAATAAATGCCGAACAAGAGGGGTCCCAGGACAGAGCCCTGTGGGACACCACTTGTCACTGGCTTTGAATCTGACATGGCTCCAGTGATTTTGACTTTATGGGTTCTATCCTTTAGCTAGTTTGCCACCCATCTTGTGACATATGGATTTACATTTAAGCTGTTGAGCTTGTGTATGATGCCAGAGTGGGGTATTGTGTCGAAAGCTTTAGCCAAGTCCAGGTAGGCTGTATGGACTGCTTTGCCCTCATCAATGGCTCTAGTGACTGTTTTGAAAAAGTCAACCAGGTTTAAAAGGCAGGATCTGCCTTTTACAAAGCCGAACTGGGTGGGATCAAGTGCTTGTAAGTCCCCAATGTCTCTGTTTATTAGTTCCATAATGATTCTTTCCATAGCTTTACAGACCAGGCTGGTTAAGCTTATGGGGTGGTAGTTACCAGGGTCAGTTGAGGTGCCTCCTTTGTGGAATGGGACTACTGTTGCTGTATGCCAGTTTTCAGGTACATATCCTGTAGTAAGGCTAAGGTTAAATAGCATTTTTATGTGTGGGTTTAGCTCCTCTTGGAGTTCTCGTAGCACGCAACCTGGGATACCGTCTGGTCCCATTGATGCTGTGTTTTTAGCTTTGCTGAGGGTGGTTCTCACCTGGACATCTGAGATGACAGGGTGGTAACAGTCAGCTGGGATGAGTATTTCTTCTTTTGGGGGTGAGGGAGGGGAGAAATTTGCACTGAACCTGTCTGCCAGGATGTTGGCAATATCTGTGGGTTCTGTGTATTTTTTGTCATTGTGAACTAACTCTGAACATATCTGAGGGTTTCCGCCCAGGTTTTTAACATAGCTGAAGAAGGCCTTGTGGTTATCTTTAGTGTCCATAGCGATTTTTCTCTCAAAGTTGGCCTTGGATGTTTTTATGAGAGAACATAGCTTTCTACTAGTGCTGATCAGGGATGCCTTCTCTTTATGGGATTTTCCTCTGACATGCAGTAGCTTCCTTCTTTTGTTATACAATTTGTTTATGGCTGGGGTCCACCAGACAGGACGCCTGCCCTTGGTGGAGAGGGTCTTGGTTTTATTTGGGATTGCATGATCCATGCATTCTTGGAGATGTCCGTAGAAAGCATTTGTGAAGGATTCTGCATTGTGGGGTGTGATTTCCACTGTCCCAGTGGGCTTAAAGGATACCATCTCAGTTTTAAGAAGTATAAAGTCAGCTTTTGAGAAGTTTTTCACTGTAGTCTTTTGTGTTGGGGGTGGAGGTGGGATATGTATATCCAGGGTGATTAGTTTGTGGTCAGACCTCACTAGTGAAGGGTATACTTCCGGTGTGGAGCACTTTGTCCCCATGTTTGTGATGATCAGGTCTAGTATATTATCTCCCCTTGTGGGAGAGGTGACTAGCTGTTCCATTGCATTTGAATTTATGAATTCCAGGAACCTTTGGGCTAGGGTGTTTGGGCTAGAATAATGCACCCAGTCTATGCTAGGGTAGTTGAAGTCTCTCAATATGATGGTGTTTGGTGAGACATTCATATCCTCCAATGTCTTCAGGAAGGCTGAGTGGGGTTCCTGAGATTAGGAGGGTGGTCTGTAACATGCTACCAGTTGTATAGCAGTTTTGCCTACGGTTAGTTGCACCTGGATGGTCTCTGATGCTTCATGTGTTGCCACTAACCTGGAGGTGTGGGTGTCCTTGTTGAATATGGACACTGCTCCTCCCTTTTTGGTTTGGCTCGAGTTTTGGGGCCGAAACGCATGATACGAGGTATAGCCTGGTAGCACTGGGGTACTCTCAGGAGCTTTGAACCAGGTTTCAGTTACTGCACAGACATCGATGTCCTCCATACTGAGGAGTGCTTTGAGAGCCTGCATCTTGAGATTTAGACTTCTGGCGTTGAGCAGCATTACCCTTAATTTTTTTCCATTTTTGTTTTCTAAGGAGGTGGGTTTGTCTTTTGAGCCTTGCCTAAAAAAGGCAATATGGGGGAGGCAAGAGCCTTAGCCAATATCTGGAAGCCCAGTGGTGACAGATGCAAGCCGTCCCTTGTGAAGCAGCGTGGTTTGTCCAGCATGTCATCCCAAGCAGACAGACATTGGATCCCCCTAGAATGACACCAGTATTTGAGCCAATTATTAAAGCTGGTCATTTTGTCTTTGTATTGTGGCATCATTCTTGGTGAGGGCAAGATGCTGCTCAGGGTCAGGGTCATACCAGCCTGGGCTACATAATCAGAGAGCTCCTCTATGTCTCTTTTCATGTAGTCCAGGGAGGTACGTCTCAGGTCATTCACGCCGGCATGGACAATGACGGAGTCATATTTGTACTTGCTTTGGAGTGACCTGAGTGCGTGTGTTATGTGGCGGATCCTAGCTCCCGATAAGCAGCTCACCATTACCCTCTCCTTGTTCAGCCTGGTAAGTGGAACATCAGTGTGTCTGACTATAGAGTCACCTATTACTAGTGTATCAGGCATGGTGTTTGGCCTTAAGGGCTGTGATTGTTTGACACACTGATTTGTTGAAGTATGTGATGCATGTGTTATGTTTTGAGGTGGTGGATTTTTGGGTGTCTGCCTTGGAAGCCTCTGTTGTTTTGGAAAGTTTTTTGTTAAAGCCTCCGAGTATGTCTTTGTGTTTTTATGTGTTTGGTTTGCAGATGTGGTTGGTCTATGTGGGACTGGGCTTGGTGTGTGTGTGGTTACCTTCTCCTCCTGTCTGGTCTTGCCAGTCCTGAGTTGAGAGAGTTCAGCCACTAGTTTGGCTATATAGTTGCATCTCTCACATGTATTTGTGTTTCTTGGGAGGAGGAGAGGGTTGTCTGTGTACATGAGACAATTGTAGCATTGTCTCAAGATTCCCAGATTAACCAGCTGAACCGGAGAGGATGCCAGCAATCTACCACTCGACATGCAAAAAATTTAAGGGAGTGCTGTGCCTTTAAGGGAAGTGGGTACTCACAGGTAGTGTGCCTTTAAGGGAAGTGGGTAATCACTGGGAAGGTAGGTGGATGTAGTGCTTACTTTAGTTTGCGAGTGCTTACTTAGAAGAGAGATTTTGAGAACAAGTGCTAAGCTTATAGTAAAGCGATTAGACTAGATTATTATAAGAGTAGAGCTTTCTTAAGGGAAAATTTGAAGAGCAGACTTGGCGGAGCCAGAAAAGTTTAACCTTGTTTAACCGGTGCTGTGCTATGCACACAACCATGCAAAAACGCTGAGAGGCGGATTTTGAACAGGGAACTTCAAAAGAGCTAGAAATGGTCCAAAACAACCAATTACTACAAGCTCTTGTGCTGAGGTCACTCCTTCAGGGACAGATAGGCTGCTCAAGGCTCCCCACTCCCACTGGTGAGCAAAGAAACTTCCTTCTATCCAAGTAAGGCAATGGACACCACAGGAACTACACCACAGCCCAGAATACAGCAAAGCCTGTATACTGGTCTAAACTAGTCGAGGAGAGGTGGGAAAAACAAGCATATTTTTTTTTTTGTTTTTGTTTTTGAGATAGAAAACACACAGAAAAGCAGGAAACAGTAATAAATCAGTTACACAGGCTAGCACACTTTAGTGGGCAGCCTCAACAGTTAAATTAACAAACAAACAAACAACTTTCGACCAATTTTCGACTAAATGAAACTTTACGTGCAAATAATATATAATACAGCAAACAGTTAAAAAAACAGTTTAAGCTTGTTCAAGGTAAGCAAGAGAAGGTATTTCAGGTAAAAAACAGCAAAAAAAACTTAAATCAGGAAAGTAGTCGCTTTTCTCAGTTCTCTGCTGCTAGGGCCACTCTGCAGGACCACAAGGAGCTGTTGCTGAGTAGTATAGCCAGAAAAAAACGCTCAGAGGTGGAATTTAAACAGGGAACTTCAAAAGAGCTAGAAATGGTCCAAAACAACCAATTACTACAAGCTCCTGTGCTGAGGTCACTCCTTCAGGGACAGATAGGCTGCTCAAGGCTCCCCACTCCCACTGGTGAGCAAAAAAACTTCCTTCTATCCAAGTAAGGCAATGGATACCACAGGAACTACACCACAGCCCAGAATACAGCAAAGCCTGTATACTGGTCTAAACTAGTCAAAGAGAGGTGGGAAAACAAGCATATTTTTTTTGTTTTTTTTTTTTGTTTTTGAGATAGAAAGCACACAGAAAAGCAGGAAACAGTAATAAATCAGTTACACAGGCTAACACACTTTAGTGTACAGCCTCAACAGTTAAATTAACAAACAAACAACTTTCGACCAATTTTTGACTAAATGAAACTTTAAGTGCAAATAATATATAATGCAGCAAACAGTTAAAAAAACAGTTTAAGCTTGTTCAAGGTAAGCAAGAGAAGGTATTTCAGGTAAAAAAACAGCAAAAAAAACTTAAATCAGGAAAGTAGTCGCTTTTCTCAGTTCTCTGCTGCTAGGACCACTCTGCAGGACCACGAGGAGCTGTTGCTGAGTAGTATAGCCAGAAAAAAATGCTCAGAGGCAGATTTTAAACAGGGAACTTCAAAAGAGCTAGAAATGGTCCAAAACAACCAATTACTACAAGCTCCTGTGCTGAGGTCACTCCTTCAGGGATAGATAGACTGCTCAAGGCTCCCCACTCCCACTGGTGAGCAAAAAAACTTTATTCTATCCAAGTAAGGCAATGGACACCACAGGAACTACACCACAGCCCAGAATACAGCAAAGCCTGTATACTGGTCTAAACTAGTCGAGGAGAGGCGGGAAAACAAGGATATTTTTTTTGTTTTTTTTGTTTTTGAAATAGAAAGCACACAGAAAAGCAGGAAACAGTAATAAATCAGTTACACAGGCTAGCACACTTTAGTGGACAGCCTCAACAGTTAAATTAACAAACAAACAACTTTCGACCAATTTTTGACTAAATGAAACTTTAAGTGCAAATAATATATAATGCAGCAAACAGTTAAAAAAACAGTTTAAGCTTGTTCAAGGTAAGCAAGAGAAGGTATTTCAGGTAAAAAAACAGCAAAAAAAACTTAAATCAGGAAAGTAGTCGCTTTTCTCAGTTCTCTGCTGCTAGGACCACTCTGCAGGACCACGAGGAACTGTTGCTGAGTAGTATAGCCAGAAAAAAATGCTCAGAGGCAGATTTTAAACAGGGGAACTTCAAAAGAGCTAGAAATGGTCCAAAACAACCAATTACTACAAGCTCTTGTGCTGAGGTCACTCCTTCAGGGACAGATAGGCTGCTCAAGGCTCCTCACTCCCACTGGTGAGCAAAGAAACTTCCTTCTATATCCAAGTAAGGGAAAGGACACCACAGGAACTACACCACAGCCCAGAATACAGCAAAGCCTGTATACTGGTCTAAACTAGTCGAGGAGAGGTGGGAAAACAAGGATTTTTTTTTGTTGTTGTTTTTGAGATAGAAAGCACACAGAAAAGCAGGAAACAGTAATAAGTCAGTTACACAGGCAAGCACACTTTAGTGGGCAGCCTCAACAGTTAAATTAACAAACAAACAAACAAACAACTTTCGACCAATTTTCGACTAAATGAAACTTTAAGTGCAAATGATATATAATGCAGCAAACAGTTAAAAAAAGAGTTTAAGCTTGTTCAAGATAAGCAAGAGAAGGTATTTCAGGTAAAAACAGCAAAACATACTTAAATCAGGAAAGTAGTCGCTTTTTTCAGTTCTCTGCTGCTAGGACCACTCTGCAGGACCATGAGGAGCTGTTGCTGAGTAGTCAAGTCAGGCAGATTAGATGGTTTAAATGCAGTAAGTGTTAACATCTCTAATACAAATTTAATATCCCAAGGAGGGGCCACTGGTTTACTTTGCAGCCTCTTTTGCAAAACTCTGTTCTAGAACATTTTGACATGACACTGCCCTGAAAGACAAGGATCTATAGGCAGACATGCTGAAATGACAATAAATGAACCTTGCTAGAGTAATAAGGAAGGTCATAGAATAGTGACTCCCACAAATATAGTAAAACCAGAGCATAACTAAATCTGAATAGGTGCTGGTTATGTTATCGACACCAACTAGAAAACGTTTTTCCATTTGTTACTATATGATCTTCTAGTAGCAGGCTTTCTTGCCTCCATTAGTGCCTGCTGTATGTCCTCAGTAAATAGGTGCCTATAAGGAATTAAGACATTATCATCCAGGCAGTCAATTGAAAATGATTGATTTTTGATCATACCAAACACTCCAGTTCTTGTGTGAGTAGATCGAGTCTTTGAAGAAGCTTGTGGTAATTGCCCTTGGCCATTTCTGAAAGAATGGAGAACAATAGCTGCCTAGGCAGAAGGGAGTCATCACAATGATTTTGGGGGATTCCTTCTGAATCTTCATAAGTATCCTGGATGTTAGTTGAAAGGGTAGAAAAGAATGCAGGTACATTCCTGCTCAAAGAAAAGAAAAGGCATCTGTTCTTCAGGTCTTCTTCCATAGACTCCTGAACAGAATCTTACCAGTTGGTTATTCAGAGATGAGGCAACAAAAGCCTGCTTGAGGAACTCCCCACAGATGGATTAGTTTTAGAAAACCTCCTGATCTACTTTCCCTTCATGATGGTCTGTCCTGGTCCTGCTTAGCTTGTCTGCCACATAGTTTTTCTCTGACAGAATGTAGGATGCCTGTAGAGTAAGATTCTGCTGTGAAGCTATATCCCAAGCTAACAAGGCTAGTCTGCAAATAGGAGTAAAACCTGGTTCTCCCTTGCTTGTTAATGTACCACATGACTGTGGTATTGTAACCACTTTGAAGAGGTCCTGGGGTCAAAGAGGGTTCAAAGAGTTGAGTGTTTTGATCAGGGCGAGCATCTCCTAGATGTTTATGTGCTTGCATCTGTCCTTGGTGTCCAAAATCCCCTGCACTTGAATCCCTCCTGAAACTACTCCACAAGTGAAGGCTGGAGCATCTATGGTGACTGTTTGCTTTGGGGCAGGGAGGTAGAAGGGGAAACCTGGACTTAAGGATATCTGCTTTCTCCACCAAAGGATTTCTCTTCTGACAAACTCCAACACTGGGATTTGAAAAGATAAATGGTGTTGATGCTGGAACTAAACAGACTTCAGATGGCACTGTATCTTTGTCATGTGGAGTCTTGCAGTGGTATAATGAGAATCATAGATAGCATGAGGCCCAGCATCCTGGAGTAATCCTTCACAGTGACTGAAGTCTGAGTGGAAAACTTTAGAAACATATCTATATAAGGATATTTTTTTTTTCCTTTGGAAGAAGAGCTCTTTGAACTGAGGTGTCTACCTCTCAAGAACACAATCCTGTGTGAGGGTATCAAGAAAGACTTTTGCCAGTTCTCTTGAAAGCCCAGCTTTAGTAAGAAATCTCTCATCCAAGAGAGAGAGAGATTTCTGACACTTTGTAAAAGACTGCATAAATAAACAAGTCATCTAAATATGGAAAATTTTGGATACCCTGTAGCCTGCAAAGAACTATGAGCTATAACTTCAGCTGGACACTTTGTGAACACTCTTGGTGCAGTGGATAGCCCAAAGGTTAAGGTAGAGAATGGATAATGTGATCCAGATATACACAACCTTAAGAAATGTCTGATGTCTGGATAAATAGGAATGTGATTATAAACATCTTATAAGTCTAGCATTACCTGGAAACTTGAAAGATGAAGAAGAGATTAAAGATTGTGAAGTGACATCATTAAGATTTAGGGCACTTTCACAAAAAGGTTTAGAAAAGAAAGATCCAGAACTCTTCTTTCTTTTCCAAGAATTTTCTTTCTTTGGCACTACTAACATCCTTAAATAAAAAACTGTTCCCAACTTGGGAAGGAGGACCTGATTATATCATTCCTTGGGATGACATATAGGTTCATAGGAAGCCTAGTCATATTTATCCCAAGATGTCCGAATAAGAGTCCATGGTAATTTATATCAACTGCCTCTGCCCATGAGGGACATGGGCATCACCCCAGGAGTAAACTTATTTTCACCCATCCAGTGATCTAGGTTGCATTTGAAGAAAGTCAGGGAGAAGTTGTGCTTCATTTCAATCAGAATCTTGTTCCAGAGAAGTGGCAGCCTCTGGCAGATGTATCTATCTCTCCAGCAATATCTGTTCATATCTGAAGCTAAATTAAGATCCCTGGAACAAATAACCCTAGTGCAGTTTGATTTGTGGATTTGCAGCATTCCCATCAGGGCTGGGTCTGAGACTGCCCAAAAAGCCTGTCACAGATCACCCCTTAACAACCTATAGAAGGCATTCAGCATTTCTGCATAGAACATGTTTTGTGTTCCCTTTATTTTCTTGGTAAGAAAGCTCTGTGGTCTCTCCAGCTATTGCAGGTGTTTGGTGAGCACATGTAAAAGGGAGCATTGTACTCAATTATGTTTCTGATGAGTGCTGAGTATAATGGAACTAAAACATGATGAAGTACAGGTGGAAAGAAATGAGCCTGATCTGGAGGATGAGGAATGACCCCCTGGAAGGGACAAATTTCCTCCTACTGATATTTGCAAATTTCATGAATGATATTCATAACCCATTTGTCAGAGGCAATCTGTTGTTAAAGAGAAAAATGGAGATTAAGACTTTCTGGAAGAAAAGGAGGGCCAGGGTAGGAATGGGAGATGGTCATAAGGCCTCCTGAATAGTCACTTAGACATATTAGATTGTCCTAGTATTTTGGGTGGTTAGAGACATCTTTTTAGAACTGTCTTGCCATTACTTCTTAAACATCTGTTTACATGAATTCTGTTGAGAATTGTTTATTCTGTGTTCTGTCAAAAATGGAACAGAAGAAAGAAAATCCATTGGACAGCTTGGAAAACTAGTGCTGAAAAATCTTAGAGAGTCCCTGAATCAGCTTGCCCCTTTTTTACATTACCAGTGGCCATAGTCCTGGAAGAAATATCAACAGAATCATGCACACACACTGCAGAAAATGAGTAGTGTCATGTGCAAAAGTAGAAACTGAGTTATATCAAGCAACTTTTTCCTCACAAGAAGATACAACAGATAAAACATTCCTTATACTTTCATAATTTGTCAGAACAAACTTTAACATATGAAACTGACAATTCAAAATTCTGAAAACCAAAGTTGCAGAAGTATACAGTTTTTTCCATACCTATCAATAATTTTCCCATCCTTATCAGGAAGGATAGGATTGAAATGAACTAAGTGCTTAGCAGCAGTGGGATCAACTAAGGCTACAGCTACTATGTCAGGTTTGGGAACAGTGTATAAAAAATTAAAAGACTGAGGAATTTAATACATTTTATCTGCCTTTTTAGGGGCAGAATTACAGGAAAAATGCAGGCAGTAATATACACACACACACATCTTCTAAAGCTGACAGAACAGGAGAAATTGGTAGATGTTCTAGAAAATCCTCCTGTAACAAGTCATATTATTATCTGAGGGACTGAGAAACCTCAGTGTTCTCCCATTGAAAACACTGGGACATTCTCACAATAGTCTCTGAGAAAAAGAAGTCCCCACAGTGAGAATCAGAAACTGAGCTCACCTCTGAGCCTGAATCAGAAATCTGAAGGGAAAAAAACTGAATCTGCCCCTGCATCTTCCTGTTCAGATTCAGAATCTTGATTCTCTTCAGGAAAAGAGGAATCCCTCTTTCTTTAACCAGAACCTACTTCACAAGGTGGATCAATAGCCTGAATTAAATCCTGAGCCAGACCCAATAAACTATTCCTGTCTGAAGAAATGCCTGTGTTTCAGTTTCTTTTGACAGGAAATATGTGGCCAACTATGGTAGTAATACAAGTAACTATTTCCATAGGGATGGGAACAGCATTCTAGAACAATAGGGAAACCTTCCTTGTTTCCTGTCTCAGGACAAACAAGAGTGGCTCTACCTTGTCCACTTAGGTGACTCAAACAGCTTCAGAGGATGTGGCTAACCTCCATCTATAGTGGCTATAGGTGATACACCACAGGGATCTGGGGGTAAAAGATTAGTGGTCTGGGGTACAATAAATGGCCACAACAGAGTCAGCTACCTGAAACTGAGGCAAATGGCTAGCCTGTTGTGGTGCCAAAGGCTGTTTGCTTAACTTTTTCTTTTTGTGGCTGGAAGACGGACCAACCATGGGACCAGCAGTCTGTTCCATTGTCAAGCCTAAGATGGTGTTTCTTTTCCAGAAAAGACAAGCAAAACTGCCAATACTCAAAAGCTGTTTTTGTTTAACAGAAAAATACAGTAAAAAGGACTTTCAAACACTCTGCCAGCCACACCAAGGAAAAATAAGCACACTTTTCCCACAACATTATGCTTTCAGTTAATTGACAGTATTTTAAACTGGCAGAAAAAAAATGAGTGCTGTGTTTAAAAGTAGATTTCAGTCTTGAGGCAATCCATCTAATACAGCACTCCTAGCTTTAAATAACTTTCTGGAAGGGGAAAGTAATAAAACATATATAAATTTAAGAAAATGGAAGTCCATCCCCCAAAGGGAACTTATCTGCCCAGCAAAAGAACAGCATAAGCCAACTGTTGATCTTTGAAAGCCTCAGAGGAGAGTAATCTTTGTAAGCAGTAAAGCTCTGGAAGATTTGGCACCCCAAATTGTCTTTTAGTCAGCTAAGCTTGAGAAGCCTGACAGTTTCGGCACATGGAAGGTGCCCTGAAGCTTTGAAAGCTGTCTGGCTGTTATATCCTTGGCAGGATATAACCCATATAGCTAAGGTTGCTGCAACAGTGATCAATTTGATGAACATTTTAAAGTTATTCTGATGCAGTCATAATACTAGATGCACTCTCTTTTAGTAACAGTTATAATATTTTGGTGGTGTTTAAACTGCAGAAATATTTAGGCAAACATTCTTTTAACTCATTCCCTCTGATGGAGCGCTTTTAAGTTTGTAGTTTTAACTCCCAGGGGCATGGATTGAGCCTTTAAAAAAATGAAGTTATCACCTCATAGTCCAAACAAATATTCATATCTCTAGAACCATAAGTGTTACTAGAAAACTGTAAATGACAAACTGTTCACCACAAAATACATTTACAATGTCTGCATTCATTCAATTCTAGATTTTAAAATGGAAATTTATAAGCCACAATAACCACAGTAGATATGAATTTTGTAATGTTGTATGAACAGCTTATGCTGTCTCACTGACCATTCCAGAAACAAATATACTGCCAGCAACATTTTATTCAAACAGCTGAGAGCTTTCATATGAGGCTAAGCAGTTCTGCCTGTGTTGCCTGATTGTTCACGTTGAGAGAAATATGAAAATTTCTACAATACAAATAAATAGCATACAAATAATATTCAATATATACCTGGATTTGACAGAGGTTAAATATCTGCAGTTGTGTCAGCCACTGTGTAAACTTTAATATGAAATCTAATACTTTGTACATAGCCTGTTTTTGGGAATATCAATGCAAATATGTACAAGCAATATTTGATGCATAGAGGTGTCAGTAGAATGTAACTGCAGAAACACCTGGAGGTGTACCTGGGCTGTAATGAGTTAAGGTGAGCTTATTTTTTCTATTTATTTATTTATTTACACTCTGCTGACTTTGTTGATTCCACAAGGCCATAGGGGAGACCCAAGGTGATATTCATACCGACCTTAAAATTTAATATGCAAAAAATTTAATTTACTGTTAGGCAATTAGGCCCACATCCACTGATAGTTTGATGTATTCCACAAAACCACCTCAGGATTCATCTAAGGCACTGACATAGTATCCTGCAGCCACCAGTCGAGTCATTACTTTAAGGATATTATTTTTTTAATAGGTGGTACAGTGTACTCTTTCTAGGGTCCTGGCATAAGGCCAAAGAATCCTCAAATTCATGCTATGCATCAGTTATTTGACTGAATAGCTGGATAACGACATCATTAAGCATTTAATTTTCTGTCCATTGCTCCAGCTCATCCAGTCAGGAATTTAGTTTAGCGTCCTCAACATTAGCAGTCAGTTGGACAATCCTACTTAACTTACCACTGCTTGATGTCACAGAATCCTGGTTTATTATTGGTGCAGCTCCACAGTGCAGGCAATCAGAAATGACTGCTCAGCCAGTGTTAAGTTCTCAACCACAAGCCATACCTGCCTCTCATGGTCTGGTGATCAGCAGAACTAATATTCTCCTGAAGAAGAGCATCAGTTCCTCAGGCAAATTAAGCCTTTCAGTTAAAAATATTTCTAGGCAGCACTGTTATCTCAAAAGGCTAGGGGTGGTGTTTATTATAATATAAAAGAAACTATCAATGACTTTGAAAAATGAAAACAAGAATACCTTTTGATAAATTCTGATGAAATAATGTCTAATTTCCTTACAAAAAATAATTCCAGGGACTCTACAGACACAGCTAAGGGCAAAGTACTTTGCTTAGTGAGAGTGCAGTGATCCTAATACCCCAGATTTAAATGGATTATGTGTCAATCCAGATTGTCAGCCTATCAATGTTTCACCTTTATGAGTTACAGGTCAGCCAGCATCTTTATGATGAAGAAAGACTTGGTCTCCATGATAGAGTTTCAGCATTATCTTTAGAGTCTCTACAACCTGATGGAGGATAATCTGAACAAAGACGTTCCATTTTGCCTGACTCATAGCACCAGTACTTTATCATTATAGACATACATTTCAGATACAAAGCATTTCATCTGTAAGACATACTTAGCAACTTGCCTTTCTAGGAAGTATGAGAATTCTGCCTCAGTCCTGGGTTTAACAGAATTTCCTGATGTTGCTTCTTATTTTCCCCAGTCCTCATAAATCAAAATAATTACAGTCAGTCAGTAATGCACAAGATCAAAGTTTCATTTTTCTTCTTGTTGTTCAGTAAATACATTCAAATGTAAGATGACCTGTTGCTGCATTAACTTTAAAATGAATTAGAGAACTGTGTAGAAAGACTCCATGTCATCTTGTGCTCCCAATGGCTTTGTACAAAAGTCTTGTGTCCAGCCCTTGCACGTCACAGACCATTACAGTTAATCAGTAATGGATAATATTAGAGTTTCCTTTTAAGTGCTGTGCTCCAATCTTGTCCTTTATTAATTTGTGATGAAGAACTTGTTATATTATTTTTTAAAGTAGTTTTATATGATTCCCTAATATGTAGTGCCCGTCTCCTCATATTGCATCTACTGCTAGTTATTGTAAAGAGAATTTAGAGGTATGGATTCTCCCACCCCTTACACACATTCACACACACACACACACACACACACACACACACACACACACACACACACACACACACACACACACACACACCGACAAACATACACAAACTTGCCTGATAATACTCATACCTGTACATACACTCACTTATGCAGCCACAAACAGACACAGATGCACAGTCCACCAGCACTACCTATCCTCTAAGCTGTTCGGCTTTATCCCACTGAAAGTAATGTGTGCACATGAGTTTTTCTGAGTGAATTTCCACAGCTGGTGGTAAGAATTTGAAAAGCCAAATGATTCTGTGACTCACTTGGCCGAGTAAAGCACTAAATGCAGGCGTTTCCAGGGTAAAAGATTGTGCTAATTATCATAGTCAGCTCCCCCAGAATGCCACATTTGTGGTAGGCCAGTTAAACAGCCCACCTTAATGCTGTACCTCTTTGAAAAACATTGTGGTACTGCTTTATAAAAATTGGAAAAGGCTACCACCCCCAATCAAAACAGTTTGCTGCTAATTGTAAACTTTTTGAACCCTGGTCATTACATTTCCCTGGTAATTCAAAATATGCCTCCTTATTTAAGTTACAGAAAGACCTTAAGTTTGCCTAAAGGCTTAAGCATTAAATGAAACGTTATGAAACTGATCCGATCTGATGTATATAAAAACACACAGAGTACCAAGTGCAGCCATCCTAAATCTTTCAGGGCCATACATCAATAGGCACAATACGTGAAATCAATAAAGTTTCATGTTACCAGTTAAACATGGTGAGGTAATCGATTCAGAATACGAAGATATTTTTTATTCACTTCTGTACAGGAAGGTTTTCTATAAAGGTGCAAATGTTTATTGTCTAAATCCAGTATCATGTTAGCAGAGTGCAAAGTGAGATTCTTTCTCCATCGCCAGCTTCATATATATAATGCATCCTAGCTGCTTGATTTTAAAGTGTCTTTTTATATAGCCTTCCATCAAAAAATACATTAGCATTTAATGCCAAATCCATCTCCTACTGAGATCAAGTCTTTCAGATGACAACTGACTTTAGTCAGTGGACAGGAAGCATGCTAAATAAAGAGGCACTCTGAACTCTGTGGATAAGTAACTGTGTACTATTGGGAAAAAAATACACAAATTCAGTTATTTGGAATTTTGCATAATCTTATAGCTGCTTGCTAGGGGAATGCTTATTTTCCCAAGAGTTTGTTGATAGTGCACAACAGAAAGTACTGTAAATCAGGAAATAAATCAAGAAGGGGCGCATAGTTTTACGCCAAAAAGCAGAATTAATGTTTAGTATACAGAATGCCATAGTCTGAACATGTGGTAGCAAAACTTTAATACTATAACAAATTAGATTTGAATACTTTATATACTGGTTACATAGCAAATGACAACAAATCACAGAAAAGTCATTGCAAGTAATCTGTGAGGTGATGGACATAGCAGCTCAGTGAGTGATTGCTTTAATGAGGCCAGGAAGAGCAGCTGCTCTGAGTACATAAATGCAGTAATCATTCTTAGATCATCTCCATTGGTCTTCACAGGAGGTGAGGACATTTTAATGCATTGTACAGCTGACTGTAACCCACAACAACATCAACACTGAGTACTTTGTTTTTAGAATGATATGCAATCGAATGGTTTGGTTAGCCAAATGAAAGAGCTTGATCTACTGTAAAAAAAAAAAAAAAAAAAAAACAAATTCAGTAAGTTGGTGAAAGTATCCTGACGGAAGCAATTGAATCATTATTCCCTCATATTGTATGATGGGAGAACGCCTACACTGTCACACGGCAGGAACAGATAAATCAGCCTCCTGCAGCTACACATAAATAACTGCTAAATCAGGCTATAGCAGTATTGTACTAGGTCTTTGTTCAGAGGTACTGTCAGACCTCAAGCCTTTATAAACCTTGTGTAATCAGTGCTTTAAAAATATAATGTATTTAAATGCATCCATCTCAGTCTATTTCGTAATATTTTCTGTGATACATCAGCATTAAAGACTAACAAACATTTCCAGCTCTTCTTGAAAGTGCATATATACAGAGGAGAACATAACCATGAAAAATGATAAATTGTCTAAAAGCATGGTTTAGGTAAGGATGGAACTATATTTCATGTAAAACTCCTATTTTTGTTTGAATTACCTATAAGCAATTATGCTTATGGAATAACCTAGGCCCAGAAGTAGAAGTACTGAAGAACTGGACTCCACATTTCTAAGGACACTGTCATTAAAGGACTACAGTGTATCATCTACTGAGGGCCAAGCTTGAAACGGAGTCCTCAGAAGCTCACATGGACCTGCAGGAGGGCTTGCCCCCTACAAAAACATTTTTGAGTTGTTTGTCAAAGGTAGTTTTGACAAACAGTTTTCTGCTTTTCCCTTCATCGAAATTACCTCCTGTGAGTCAACATTTATCATCTTTATAGCACTCCCATCCTTAATGACTTCCAGGCATCACAAAAATCAAAACCCGAACAACACTATAACAAAGTTGTTAAACTTGCAGTAAACACCCCATTCAGAACTCACCAGTGTATAGCACTAAAAAGCATAAATTGTTTAGAACTACATCATCAGATAACATACACACGGCTGCTTACCACCTATAAAATTATCTGACATCCATCTGCTTGTCTAGCACTAAATGCCATTCTGCACAACTATGTTCCCAGCTGGTCATTACGATCCAGTGATCAAAACCTTCTGACTACATATTTATCAAATCTGCTGGGCACTGTCTGTACTTGTATCATATTGCTATAATCTGGAACTCCTTACCTATATCCATCAGGTCAACACCCTCCCTCTCACCCTTTAAAACCATTTTGAAAAAACGTTATAACCAAAATCTGGCTCTGTTATTGCTCAACACCAGGATAAACTATATTTCTAAATGTGAGAAAGTACCTATTCAGACCTTACACCTCCTTACTTTCCCATTTTGACTCACTTCTTTACTTCTATCAATTTCTCTGTCCTGGCTTTCTCTCTAAATATACAATAAGTCTGCTTTTCTCTCAATTCATAATTCCTCTATGAACTAGCTAACATTTCTCTTAATATTAAATCATTGGTGTATAATGTATATCTATTATTAACCAATGTTTTCATATTATGTCTAATTTGGTATAATTAGTTAAACTGCATATGTTTTTGTATTATTTTTGAAAATTGTAAAATTATGATTCTTAAAATGTTTTGGAATATAGTGGAGCTTTTCTCCCCGTGCATCCGCTGAAAATGGACTCCTACTCAGTAGGCTTTCCTGGAAATAAAATGTCAATAAATAAATAAATGTCTGACAGCATTTGTGTGAAGCTACCAAATATAAGTTTCTTACTTAATGGTGGACATGTGGAACAGACTACTCAGGAAAAAGGACAGAAACTAGAATAAACTTAGAAAAGACCCATCACAGTCTGATAACATACTGGGATAGAGACTCACAACATCCCAAGAAACTTGAGTTATGTTAGCATCTAAGGTGTTTTATGGGGGTGTTATGGAAAATGGGGGCACCTATCTTGTGGGGGTCAATTCTGGTAGAGTCTGAAATTTGGAATATTTACTGGACTAGGCATATGGGTGAGCAGAACAGGTGTGATGGCTCTAAAGTCTGGGATGGGCATATCCTCAAAGGCCACTTCTTGTTGTCTGATCCACCCTACCAAACAGATTCAACAGGCTAAGGTTAGGATCTTGTGAAAAAAAAAATCTGATATGCACAACAGTAAAAACATAAACTCCCTACTCTTCTGGGACAAAATATTTTCCTTTTTACCCTTCTTTCCAAAAGGAAATGTTACTGGGAAATGAATTCTTCTAGCCCAACTTGAGCACTGCTTACTTGTTGTGACATCTGCCTCCAATAAAAACTTTACCACCATCCAAACAATCTTCACCTTCATCTGACACTGAATTACCTTTTCCCCAGAGTATGGACACCACTGTCTTACACTAGCCAAAGCTAACTAGATGAGAGTTCGGCAACAAGCCAATCTATTTTATGGGTCACAGACTTTCTGGCTCTTGAATGAAAATGCCTGCCCTTCTCTTTCCTCTGTCTTAGTCAGATAGCCTCCACCATATAACCTTAGATCTCATACCAACTCAGATCCTCTCTTACAAGCACCGAAAAACAGACTTCAGTGGTCTAACCACTACCTTTCTACCCTTGGACCTAAGCTCTGGAGGGATCTTCCCTCACACCTTAAAGTCCTCTCTAACTGCTTCTCCTTTTGGGCACAACTTAGAGAACATTTCACAGCACAAGCTGCTTGCACATGCTATGCTTCAGGTCACATAACTTGGTCACCCCAGCCTCCAACACATGCTGCCTATCATTTTCATTATAGAAACTCTTCTCTAACTCCTAACATGTCAAAACTCTAACATATGCAAATATTATACATGATAGTTTCTGCTGACTACCTTCTTAAATCATTTTCCCATTGTATATTAACTATTCCTTTGTTTTTAGTGTGCTCTTTCATTGAATAAATTATTTTTACTTTTATTTATATTTTCCCACTTGATGTGTATTTACATTCTGGGCCAAGACTGAAATTGCTACAATGAGTTCAGTGCTCTACTCCGGTTAACAAATTATATAAATAACTAACCCCGGGATTCAGCAAGCTTCCATGCAGGAATAGCTTATTCCTGCATGGAAGGGACTGTTCCAATACAGCACGGGAGAGCGCCATGCATATTCATAAAGGCACGCTGCTGTGCTGTAAAACGGACATGGTTCTGTGTACAAGTGCAGGGGGTGTGTCTGAGAGCAGAGCTCTCACAATACACACGCCCCCTGCACTCCAGAATTGCCATTCGGCAATTTAAAATGAGCGAGAATGCTCGTAACACCCACAACCTGTCAGGGTAAGAAATCTGGACAAAGCCCTAAGGGACAATCATCCCTACCAAGCCATAAACTTGATAGAATGACAGATTTAGCATAAGCACACAGTGCACACCTAACAACGAACTCAGTCCCAAATGTCCACGAAACCACACTGCAAAAGGTACGTCCAAAATCCAATAAACTCTTCCAATGATGTAGTAAAATACTTTATCTGCAAAACGAACAACAAGAACAAAAGAACTGAATAAAATCAAATCAAGCGCTTTCGCCTGAGGCTATGTCAGGCTTTTTCAAGATGAACAACAGGAAACTTGGCTTCATTTAAATAGGGTAGTTAGCTAACCATTAACAACAATCAAGTGTAATTAATTAGTCATGTTTAAAGTGCCATTCAGAAAGTTACTATGAACCCTTTAGATGTCGCAAATGTTATTATTGTGTTAAAAATAAACAATATAAACAATATTTAGTACTTTGTACTTTATAACACCACACATCTTGTTGAATAAATATAAATACAATAAAATTGTTAATTTTTTTTAAATAATCTTCAAAATAAAAAATTTTAAACTTATTCACCTACCAAAAGCAAAAGAAGATAAACTTCTGCTGAAACAGGTGTTTTGAAAAGCAGATGCACACCTCCCAACCTGTCAGAGTAAGGAATCTGGACAAAGCCATAAGGGACAATCACCCCTACAAAGCCAGAAAGTTGACAGAATAACAGGTTCAGCATTAGCATGGATATTCTGAAGGGTGCAAATTAAAAAACACAACAAATAAATTATTTTTTTTTACATATGCAATAAAGTTTAAGCATAAATAAATCTCCAAACTCGCCACGAAAGTACTAATAAAAACAAATGTCCAGGAAAAAGAAGAATAAATCCAAAGATGCTGAAATTTATTGAACACACAGTAAATAAACGCTCCTTGCTACAATTGCGTTTTCGTCCTTTCCCAAGCCAGGACTTCATCAGATTACAATGAAATAAATCAATTAGCAGTTTAAGTATACATGAATATTCAAATTAAACCAATCAAATAAAGTGCATCTCAATTAAACAAATCAGAAATCATCCTACCTCATCAATATTAAGTTGGAATTTAATTTTATTAACCATGACAGTGCAATATGTAATTAAATATTCTCTATATGTGCAGTGTTGCTAAAATATGTGTATCTTAAAATTTATTTTCCTCTAAAAAGCTTTATTTTTATAAAATATTGTAAATATCTAAAAAATATTTAATAAATATTTGGTATAAAATATATAAAAATGTTAAAAATGATTCTTGATGTACTTTAATTTCATCCCTTTCAACCTTTTTCCCTTTTTTATATAATAATACTGCCATCTACTGGGTATTAATTTTATGACACTAAATTAGATCTCAGCAGCTCTTAATTTTAACACAGGGGTTAGAGATATATATTGATTTAATCCAGGTTTTCTTGTGGCATCTAATGTGATTTGCCACCATAATTCTTTGTAAGCTAAACACTCTTCCCATAAGCCTCCCCTTATTTCTTTTTTGACCTGTTCTAACACAAAAAATCCAAACTTTCCTTCTACACATTCTTTAATATGCCTATATAGTGCATTAGTTTCCTTGCCTTTCGAAATATCGTAGTTATGTTCATAAATCCTCCTCCTCAGAGCTCGTTCTGTTTACTCTATATAAAATGAACTGCATTTCTTGCAATGGGCCAAATATATAACTCCTTTTGTTTCACAACTATAATATGCTGTATTTGTTATAGTTATGTCCCTACTACTAATATATATCTCATTAGTATTCATCATGAATTCACATTGGTTGCAGTGGCCACATTTAAAACTACCCATCCTTTTCTGTCCATTTATTGTGCCTCCTATGTGATCAAAACCATTGTTTTTTGAATGGGTTTCTAGAATTCTTTTCATATTCTTTGCATTTTTATACACTAATTTTGGAGTAGTATTATAAATATTTTCCATGTCCATGAACATGGAGAATTTTTCCCATTCATTCCTAAATACTTCACTAATTTTAATGTTGGCCATATTGTATTCCAATACAAAAGCATGTTCATAGTTGTCTTTATTTATTTCTAGACTGGAGGATATGCTGCCTACGTAATTTTCAATTTTCTTGCCCTTTATTGGTTGAAATTTGTTGTTTCTACCCTTTTCTACTTTTGTTCTTATCGTCTTAATAAATGGTATAGGGTATCCCTTTTCTTCGAACATTTTTTCAAGGAATTCACATTCTAAAATAAAATCATCACTTGAACTAGTCATGCGACTACCCCTCACAAATTGTCCCTTGACAATATTCTTTTTACAATGTGAGGGGTGCGCACTAGTGAAGTGAAGAAAAGAATTACAAAATGTTTCCTTCCTATAAATTTTTGTTTCAAAGTCTTTTGTCGTTTTATATATTTCCACATCTAAATACTCTAATCTATCTTTAGATGAAGTATAAGTAAATTTTAAAAAACTTGTAGTATTATTTATATATTCGAAGAATTCTTTAAACTTTTCCATATCACCAATCCAAAAAATAACTATGTCGTCTAAAAAACGTCTATACAATGACCAATATTTTTTGTATTTTGAATATAATACGAAGTCCTCTTCCCATTTAGCTAGGACAATGTTGGCATACGTAGGTGCGCACGCTGCTCCCATAGATATGCCCTGCGCTTGTTGGTAATATTCGCCGTTGAACATTAGGAAATTATATTTTAAAACTATTTCCGTTAAGTTCATTATGATACTTTTGTCAGAATGAGTTAATTTTTTGTCTCTATAAATCATGTCTTCAAACATTAAAAGACCTTCACTATGCGGTATACATGCAAAAAGGTCTACCACATCTATGGTAATAAAAATTAAATTGTCATTAACCAATTCAGGTGTTATACTTCTCAGTAAGTCCCAAGAGTCCTTCAGTATATATGGATTTTCAGCACATATATGATTTATTTTACTATCCACAAATTTTGCTAACGGAAGTGTTTTGGACCCATCCGCTGAGACAATAGGTCTTAGCGGTGGGTCCTCAATATTTTTGTGGATTTTCAGTATCCCGAAAATAATAGGGGTTTTTGGTTTGGCCACATGCAAAAATTCATAAGTTTTCCTATCTATTGTCCCCTCAAAAAGCATATCATTAAGTTGATTGTCTATCTTATAGTATGCCACATTCATTTCATTCAAAGAGGCAGTTCTATATCTGGCAGTGTCCCTTAGCATGCAGTTCATTTTTCCTTCATATATTATATTATCCATAAATACTACCCCCCCTCCCTTGTCAGGCTTCATGATTCTTATTTCGTTATTTGTTTTAAGTTCATTTAATACCTCATTTTCTTGTTTAGAAAGGTTAAAATCATCCACCTTTTGTTCATATATCTGTCTAATTTCTTTTTCTAACATAATTTCTAGGTTTCTAATTTGTGGGTGCAAGGGAGGGTTGTAGATACTTTTACGGGTCAAGGACAAGCTCTGAGGAGGTAGGTCCAACTTACTATGTTGTGCAAAAAGCATTTCCAAATTAATTTTTCTGAGAAACAATTTCATATCTATTATAGTTTTTACTAGTTCTCCCTTTACAGCGGGAATAAATTTAAATCCCTTACTTAGTAGATGAAAGTGTTTTATATTAGGTGTTACATTACTAAAATTGTATATAGAAAAGTTATTAAAAGTATGTTGAACCCCTTTAATAGATATATTGTTCTTGTTAGAAGTTGTAGAGGGGTTCGGGTGCTTTAATAATAAGGCCTCCCTCTTCCCCCCCCCCTTTTTTGAAAATTTTGAAATTCATTATAATTTCTATTACCATTTTGTATTTCCCTATTTAATGGTGGGAATTCTTTCTCATAATCATCTTTCATCAGTCCTTTGTTGACCCTAGTATCAAAGCCTAAAAATCTTTCATCCTGATATGTATCATGAACATACTTTCCACTTCTGATGGGAGGTGGTTTGGAATAATGGCTGTTATTTTGATATTCTCCTATATCCCTCTTTAATTTATTTATTTTTCTTTCAACTGTTTCTTTACATTTAAGGTCTATATCTCCTTTAACTTTATAATATTTTCCCCTCGCTTCTCTAATTTCGAAAATGAGATCTTCTTTAGTGCAAACATCCAAAATTTCTATTTCTTTTTTCAAAACTTCCTGTACTCGTTTGTTTTCATTAATAATCAATTTTAAAATTTCTAAGCCACATTGGTTGAACACTTGTATCAATTCTTTGTGAAAATCTGACCCTAATTCAACATTATTCGGGTACTTCCATACCCTTAATCCCTTCGGGACTACTTTTCTGTTCAAACATTCCGTCAGATATTCATTTTCAATAGTCAACGTCTTATATTTCAACATTAGCTTAGATAACTTATCAATTTTAGCAGAATAAGTTAAATCAACACCACACTCTATTTCATTTACTTTGTCAAAGTCAATATTAAAAGGCAAGTTCAACCAGTCTCTGGTATCTTTCTTCTTCCACGAATTGTGGAAGGAATTATTTACAGTACCTTCAAGTTTAAGCATAGCTGTGCAGGTGTGCCCGTCACTTAGCCACACGTAACATTACTGAAATGGCAGGATAAGTTAAAAAGCAGTAGACATTTTGCATAAATGCAATAGTGCAGCAGTTAGAGTGAATGCCTTGTATATAATCATGCATGGTTTGAGCCTCAACAAAACCATTCCCATTTTGTATGTGTAAACATTATAATTTTAATTTTTTGCATATTTATGTAAGAAGTAACTTATTTTTCTCAACCAGAGTAGTGTATTAGGCCCAGATGTGAGGTGTCATTGTAATAAAGTAGTGAAATCCCCATATAAACACAAGTGCTCTATACAGTCTAGTCACACAAGAATACATTAAATACAGCACATTGAGGGATGTCAGTGAAGGTAAATAAATCTATATTATGTAATGAATGATGAATTAATCCCATACATGTGGCACACCAATATAATAAAACATAAGCAATGCTAAGCATTGCACAGCTATGCTGACTGGATGTAAGATTGTGTACATATGAATAATGAGCAATGAATAGCCCAACTAAGTGAATTTGCCCATTGGTAAGCAATGCTGAACCTGCCCCTTTAAGCACTGCCAACCTTAGCTAAGCAGGGTTGCCTGTAGCTTAGCTTAGCTCAGCATTTTCATAATTGTCCAATCATGGCAAAGGGTGGGAAATCAGCCATACTATACCCCACAGGCAGGAATACAGCTTATAACTGGTTGTAGCTCTCCATTGTAGGCAGTATGGCAGTTGTTGGAGAGGGCATGCACTTTCTGATGCAGAGCTGGGACATACAGGAGTCCAAGGTCATGGTAGAACTCCTGGTAAAAAACATGAAATGAGACTGCTGCAAGACCAGTACCAGGGCTCCCAATATAAAGCGGAAGCCTGGGAAAGTCTCACCCATGATCTCACCAGTGCCACTGGTATCCCTCAGACTGGTGAGTAGGCCAAGCACCAGTATGCCAACTTGAAACGGATGAAGAGGGAGGTCTTGGAACAGTGGGTCCAAGAATCCAAGCAGAGGGGAGATGTTGCAGCAATGTGTAAGTATTCATAGCAATAACTGTTTACCAAAGACCAGCCTGTGTATGTGATGGATAGGTATGCATATATGTTTCTCTATTTTCATTACAGCTCCAGCTGAGCAGGCTGGGAATCAGGAAGCCCATGCCAGCAGGTTGCAAAGGCTGCGTCGCAATGCTGGTGAGTAACAATCCTGCTTGTAGTAGTCATACCAAATAAATATAAAGGAATAAAATGTCACCTGGCAGTATAAAAAATGTGCATGTTTCTACTGAATAAACCAGACAATATGACAGTAATAGTCCCATGTAGGTCATATTTAAATAAAAGTGTAACTGCCTGGCAATAAAGTTCTAAATCCTGGACTGGTTGTGTTTACTCTGTTATTGTATGGCCTCACATGTTGCATTCACCAAGATCTGATATCCGAACAGTACTGTTGTGTCAACCACTGTTTCTTAAACTGTGCTACATAAAAAATATGTCTAGGAATGTCTGTATAAGAAGGTTGTAATTACAAGGTCAGACTATGCAACCAAGAATGACATAGGCAGAAATCGCTGAAGGAAGCGATAGCAGTTTCTAAATAGGTCACTCTGATGAAATGCAAATTGTTGTATTTTTAGCAGACACAGCCATGGTTTGAATCCCAGGAGTGGTAGTAAGCTGTATGCATAATGTTAACTAGGATTTTGGGAATATGTGTAGAAACAGTCAGGTAGTGTTAACAAATATTCACCCTACAGGTCTTTCAGATAAGAGAACTGTTACTGCCTGGCAATAAAGTCCTAAATCCCAGACTGGTTGTGTTTACTCTGGTATTGTATGGCCTCATATGTTGCATTCACCAAGATCTGATATTTGAATAGTACTGTTGTGTCAAACACTATTTCTTACACTGCTATATAAAAATATGTCTAGGAATGTCTGTATAAGAATGTTGTAATTACAAGGTCAGATTGTACGACCAAGAGAGACTTAGACAGAAAATACTGAAAAAGAAATGGCAGTGTCTCAATAGCTCACTCTTATGAAACCCAAATTGTTGTATTTTTAGAAGACACAGCCATGGTTTGAATCCTGGGATTGGTAGTAAGCTGCATGCAAAGCATACTTTTAACTTGGAATCTGGGAATATGTGTAGAAACAGTCAGGTAATGTTAATAAACATTCCCTCCACAGGTCTACCGGGTAAGAGAAGTAGAATGTAGCTATAAGACTGTGGAAATATAAGTGTCTACAAACATACCACTGCCCAAACCAAGGCCATAGGGTATTGCAATAATAACTGTAGAGTAATAATTAGAGCAATGATCATTAAAGTTGGGAGTACTGCAAAGATATACAAGTTGTTAATTGACATCTCCCCCACCATATCTGCAACAATACAATAAACACACCAATCAATGGGTATGTTTTACACCAAACCTACTGTTGGGACATATGTCCTGTTGTTCAACAAATATTGAAATATGTTTCTATTAATGTTCCATCTTGAAATACTATCATTGGTGGCCTGTTGTTATCAATGTAAACTGCATGCTGTTGTAATGGCCACTGTGGTTCCATATATGCAAGTGTTCTGTTTGTTATGCAACTGTTTCAAATCTGTTTTTTTTTTTTTTGGGTTAATGGGAATATCTATGCATGCTGTTATAACTAATCCTGGACTGTGTTGACTATTACTAACCTACATATGTTTTAAAACTGCAACACCATAGCACGTTTGGGAAGGCCAGTCCAAGCGGACCCACCTCTGCCACCTCATCTGGCCATGGCACCAGGCCCCAGCATGTCTGGGATCCACCCCGGAATCTCCTTTTCTGCTGGTCCTGCCTCACATTCGGGTGGAACCACCTCAAGGGATGGGCTTCATCCCCCCCCCGGAGCAGGCGCAGACAGGATACCATCACCTGAAGTCAGGTCCGGGGATTGGTCGGTAGTGAGCTCCGAAAGGAGTTTGAATTTCTGCTACGCCAGCTTGAGGGCCAAGTGGTGCAATTAGAGGGTCAGCCTGCCCCTCCTGCTCAGCCCCCAGCACAGGCACCTTCGGGGCCATGAAGGTGCAGTGGTGGCTTCCTGTGGGTGGGACCTCAGTCTCACTGTTTCCATTTGGGGGCTCATGGGCTTCCGATTTCCAAACACCCCTCCCCATCCAAGGTGTTTACCCCCACATATGTCATATACCACCCCTGTATGCTGTCTTGTGTGTCTTGTCTGTCTTCCTACCCAATCAACCTCCCCAAATATACTTATTATCCTTCCCCAGCATCCCACTCTCACCTTAAAAAAAAGGGTAATCTGTTACCCCATACATAGCTGTCTATTTCACACACGTGTCCACTGGACATATTTAATCTTGTCTAATTGGCTTCACAAAACTTTATTGTTGTCCTCACCCCTCTATCAGGTGTTTAAGTGTCTACATTTAACTCCAAATTCAGTATATATGCACAGCTATTGCTGTAGAAGAAATGGACAGCTATGAACATTCCCTACACCCATCCTGCATATCCCTAGCTATTTTTCCTATTGTGTTTCCCTCTGCATGCCCCCTTTTTCACCACTTTCCTATCATCCCTTTTTTCTTTTCTTTTAAAGAAATCAGCGCAGGGATAAGCGGGAGTAAGCTGTTTTAAGCAGCTGTAAGTGGGTTTGTGTGGGTTTGCCCATGTCTGTGCTGTGCTACCTGATGCCTAAACAGAGTAAGCACTTTGTAAGGCTAACTCTGTATGGGCATATTTAACCGGAAGTTAGCATTGCATACCGCCACACAAACCTGCACAAACCCACTTAAAACTGCTTTAATCACTCTGTCATCATCAGCCACTGTTTGGCCAGCAAAAAAATAATCAGCCTGACCAGGTCTTGAACCCAGGACCACATACACCATAGGCAGAGCAATGTACCACTACTCCATTTGAACTCTACTAACAAATCATTTTTTTTTAAATATATCATTGAAGATAGGTATAGAATACTGTGGAACCAGTCATGTTTATAATATATCTTCTCAGATATCTACCTTAGATATCTATCTTCTCAGATATCTACATCTTTTCTCAGTTTCCTTTCAAAGGTCCCTGGCTGCTGTCCGCTCTGCCCTAGAGTCTTTGCCCCTGTACCCAGCTCAACATTTACCTGCTCCTGATAATATTACTGCCTATCTGGTGATTTAAGAACCCTATCCAATTCTAGTGGCCTCATCTACCAGCCTCCTATTTCTCTGCACCCTCTATCAAGAAAAGAAAAATTACCTAGCTCAACATTTACCTGCTCCTGATAATACTACTGCCTATCTGGTGATTTAAGGACCCTATCCAATTCCAGTGGCCTCATCTACCAGCCTCCTATTTCTCTGCACCCTCTATCAAGAAAAGAAAAATGTATGTTATGTACTAAGTCTACCTTGTAAAACAGACCCCTATCTATTACTTGTCTCAGGGCTCCAAAGTCCGCTGTGAGCCTGAGCAGTCAGCTACCTTTAACTTTATTCTTAATCTATCCAACAGCCAACACACCTCTTCCACCTACCCTAACCTTCTCTTGATATAGATCTCTTCTTCCACTGTTCTACACTACTTAGCTCCCTTACATACTTACCTACAACACCAGAACTGCCCACTAGGTGGCACCCTTTCTCCAATCCAACTATCACTCCCTATATCCCTGTTCTACCTTCTCAAACCCACTAATTTATTAGGCTCTTGGCCTAATCCTCTTCATACTCACCTTGTGTCTTCTCCAGCATTTACCCTCTGGCTCTCCTTTTCCTCTGACTCCTCCACTATCTCAGCCTTACCACTCATGTTCTACCTTCTAATTTGTAGCTACCTGCATTACTGATAGTTTTCTCTCTAACTTCTCTTCCTTTTGTCTCTATCTATAGAACTCTCATCTTGTAACTGCCTTTTACTCTATCTCCTGTCCTACTCCTCCTACCCTGCTTCTCCTCTGTACCTGCAGTTGTCTGTATAGCCAACTAACCTCTACAGGTGTGGCTTATTACTGGCTCCACCCAGCTGTATCTATCGCACACCTTTTTCCCTTTTGCCCTGCTGCCTTAAGTCTCCTGGGAAGTTATTTATACCCCTTGCCCTGTGAGACGCCATCTTTTCTCAGTTTCCTTTCAAAGGTCCCTGGCTGCTGTCCGCTCTGCCCTAGAGTCTTTGCCCCTGGTAAGTGGTACTAGTGGTCTTAATATGTGGCTAACTACAGTGTTATGCATTGTGTCTTAAATGGTTATTGCTTAGTTTAAAACAAATACTTTGGTCTGACTGTTTTTCTGCTTTGCATAAAACGCTCTGTTTCTGTCACTGTGCTTAGCGTTTTAAGGTGCATTTCAGTTGCTCTGATATTGTAACTGCATATCTTGATTACATCCTCAATGTCACTTTGTTATATGATTGCATAGGTTATGAGGTTGAAAATTGTTGTTTTTTTTTTTTTTTTTCTCCCTGACACTTACTTAACCTTACGTATCTGGTTGTTTAGTTTCTGCTATGCTAGTATTAGTTTTCACCTAGGCGTCCCACGTGAAAGCTTAGGTCTATGCTGTTTCCTAACCCTGTATCTACTATTCTGCTTGTGTTAACACGGTGTACTTGCTTAAGGCGGTAGCACATATTTTTCCGCTCACCTAGCCTTTTTGCTTAAACTTGGCCAACTTTCTATTCAAAAACGGAGCGGAAAACCTGCTTGCCTAGTAGTAATATGAGCAGGCCCTCTCTGGACTTTAGCATACGAACACTTGTTCCTGTTTTCTAGACCATTAACTCTGTGGATAGTCTAATTCCTCTCAGGTAGTGTGTTTATAGGCTACTGTAACTGCACCACCCTCATGGAATGAGTGCGAGGATTTAGTCCTGGCTCTACTCTACTTATAGCTTTGCAAACATATACTGTTTACTGCTATTTTTTGACTGTTGTTTGTCCTAGTTAAATCGCTTAACGCATATACAGGCAAAATGACTATTTTCTTGACTGTTGTTTGTCCAAAGTAAAGCGCTTAACCCTTTTACAAACATATACTGTTTCCTGCTATTTCTGGACTGTTGTTTGTCCAGGTTAAAGCGCTTAACGCTTTTACAGACAAAGCGGCTATTTCTTGACTGTTTGTCCAAATTAAAGCGCTTAATGCTTTTACTGCCAAAGCGGCTATTTGCAATTATACCACCCACGTGGAGCAAGTACAAACAGTCAGCTGGATTTTTCTGTATTTTAACCATGCAGGCAAATACATTTCCCAAAAGTGCTTGATATTTAACAATGTGTACCTGTTAGTATCAAAGTGCGTAGTGCTTTTAAACCGAAACGGCTATTTACAATTGCGCCACTAATGTGAGGCTATTTTGAATGGCTTGTGAAACCCTATTACATGCTCACAGCCAGTTATGACTAGAAGTAAATGTGCATCTAGGAAAAGCTAAGCAAAAGTGTACTGTGCTGCTTTTTTTCCCGGTTTAAAGCCTGTACCAGTTGCTTTACCACTCCTGCCTGAACACGCCCAATCTCTTAATTCCACAATATTTTGATCTTATTACAAAGTCGCTTCACTTTTTACCTGTGCAATGTATTTAGAATAATTATTTACTTGCCCCCCACTGTATCTGGTGAGGGCCTTTTGGACCTGATATACTGAAAACTGCTCTATTTAAACAGCTTTACAGTGTGTGCTGTCCTCAAACTCTTTTTAGGAATTCTGGTGTACTGTGTGCCTAACATACTTCCCTAGGGAGTAGGTACCCCCACATTAAATTGCTTAACCTGCAGCTACGGGCTATTAGCTGATTATCATGTACCCTATATTGCCTGTATCCCTCTAATGCTGACCTTACTCATTGCATTTTTTGTTCCATTGCATTGTTATTTTTGTTCCACTGTACCTTCTGAATACTGTTGCCTTAAAGTGTTTAGAGACCTGCTTTGACTGGCTAAATGCATGTTTTTGACTGCCTAGATGTATGCTTTTACCTCACATTTAACTGTCTCTATTTGTAATGTTATATGTGTTACTGCTTGCTTATACTGCCTAAATAAATGCTGAATGCTAACTCTGTTTTCTCCTCTACATTTATTTCCCTTTCTCCCCAAAGTACCCAGCTCAACATTTACCTGCTCCTGATAATATTACTGCCTATCTGGTGATTTAAGAACCCTATCCAATTCCAGTGGCCTCATCTACCAGCCTCCTATTTCTCTGCACCCTCTATCAAGAAAAGAAAAATATATGTTATGTACTAAGTCTACCTTGTAAAACAGACCCCTATCTACTACTAGTCTCAGGGCTCCAAAGTCCGCTGTGAGCCTGAGCAGCCAGCTACCTTTAACTTTACTCTTAATCTATCCAACAGCCAACACACCTCTTCCACCTACCCTAACCTTCTCTTGATATAGATCTCTTCTTCCACTGTTCTACACTACTTAGCTCCCTTACATACTTACCTACAACACCAGAACTGCCCACTAGGTGGCACCCTAGGTGGCACCCTTTCTCCCATCCAACTATCACTCCCTATCTCCCTGTTCTACCTTCTCAAACCCACTAACTTATTAGGCTCTTGGCCTAATCCTCTTCATACTCACCTTGTGTCTTCTCCAGCATTTACCCTCTGGCTCTCCTTTTCCTCTGACTCCTCCACTATCTCAGCCTTACCACTCATGTTCTACCTTCTAATTTGTAGCTACCTGCATTACTGATAGTTTTCTCTCTAACTTCTCTTCCTTTTGTCTGTGCCTGTGTCCACCATGCCCCCACTCGGTCTATTAGAATAAGAACTAAATCTGCTCCTTGGCTCTCTAAAGAAACTAAGCAAAAAATCCATCTCAGAAATAAAATCTGGAACAAATCTCGCTTAACTAAAAACCCTGCTGATCACCAACACTTCAAACAATTGAGAAATGAGACTAAAAAAGCAATATTGACCGACAAAAAAAACTATTACCTACATTCTCAGAAAACTCACCAGAAAAACCCACAAAAGTTCTGGGCAAACATTAAACAGTTACTTCAGCCTGGTCAATCTATCACACCCAACCCACAAGGTACAGACAAAGAGAACCCCAAGCAAATTGCTAATGACTTTAATACCTTTTTCACCAAAACAATTCAAACTCTTGCCAGTCACCTCTCTAGTCAAAATGCAACTATATCTAATTCTAACTCAAACCCACCACCCCCATTTCTTTTCCAACCTGTTCCAACAGCTTATATTCTCTCCCTCATCCAAAACCTCAGACCATGTACTCCCTCTGCTGACTTGCTACCCGCAGAATACTTACAACTAGCAGACAAATCCATTGCCTACCCTATCTCCATACTAATCAATAGAACCATCACTGAGGGATACGTCCCTAAACTTTGGAAAGTCTCTCATATTATTCCCCTTCATAAGGGAGGAAATTCTACTAAACTCTCCAACTATCGCCCCATAGCCCTACTCTCCCCCTTATCTAAGATCATGGAAAGGTGTATCCACAAGCAACTGCTTGACCACCTTCTCCAAAATAACTTGCTTTCTAACACCCAACATGGTTTCAGACCTTGCCACAGTACCACCACTGCCCTCCTTTCCTTTACAAACACCATCAACAACAAACGTAACCTTAACACCCTTTCCTCTGCACTTTTCTTAGACCTGTCCAAGGCTTTTGACATGGTCAACCACCAAATACTCATACAAATTCTTCAATCTCTCTCACTTGACATTCTACCTATTAAATGGTTCAAGTCCTACTTAACTAACAGACATCAAGCTGTACTCTGGAACTCCACTCTATCTACCCATCTACCAGTTAACATCGGTGTCCCTCAAGGGTCCATACTGGGTCCACTCCTGTTTTCTTTATTCATAAATGACCTCCACCAAGCAGTTCCCCTAGCCCCATGCATACAATACGCAGACGATTCCACACTTATTTGCTCAGCCACAACTGTATCAGAACTTCACTCTCTGACACAACACATATTTAACTCTGTTGAACAGTGGTTTACACAATGTTGTCTCCTGCTTAACCCAAAAAAAACTAAACTCCACCTATTCACACCTACTAATAAATCCCCCCAAATAGACTTTACAATTTTATCTAAAAATGGTACACCTATACCCCAAGATCTTACTACCAAACTGCTAGGCATCACCATCGACAACAACCTTAGCTTCGACACCCATATCAGCAACACCGTGAAACCTATTAATAAAAGAATAGGCTCTCTTTTCAGAATTAAACCCTACCTCACTCCAGCAACTAGAATAACTATTGCCCACTCCCATCTAATCTCTTCCCTTCTCTATGCCTCAGCCATATTTACTAACCTGTCAAAACATAATCTTATGAAATTAGAAAACACCTACAATAGCATAGCCAGGTTTGCTACAGGTAACCCTTTCAGAACCCACCACTGTATTAATTTAAAGCAACTAGGTTGGCTTGAACTTCAGCAGCAACTGAAAATTAATCAACTAGCCATCGCCCATAAAATACTGTATCATCCTGCCAAAACACCTATTCTGTCTACTCTAATTTACCCTTACCATAACCTAAAGTCTCTAAGATCTGCACATAAACCTCTTGTAAACATTGACAAAGCAAATAACAAGGCTGGAGATTCCCTCTTCTCCAATACTGCTGGAAAACACTGGAACCTACTTCCCTCTGAACTATCTAAAACTCCCTCCACAACTCTATTTAAAAAGAAACTTAAGCTCTTCCTCAAAACACAGTGGTTGTGCCCCTGTACTAATCCTGACTGACTATCTAGCTCCTGATATATGACTCACCCTTTACCTTTAGAACCCTGCATATACTTCATCCTAACATCTAACGATCTATTTCTCCATCACAGTATTAATTACTTTGTAAAAAAAAAAAAATCACTTTACAACTAGATGTATTACATGTACATTTTGCTTTTATTCTATTTGAATGTCTACTTGTAACTGTACTTGTACTAATCAATGTCAAATGTACTGCAATTATATACTTTAATAACATGTAAACAGATATTATCTTTATCTCTTTTTCTCTTTTACTATACATGCATCTGCTTTTTAAGCATGCATTACTTTGATGTGAATTTATTTTAACTGTTTGGAGCTTATCTCCCCGGGCCTCTACTGAAAATGGACATATATCCAGTTAGACTAGCCCGGTCAACAAATGTAAAATAAAATAAAAATAAATAAATATCAATATACAAATATGGATTTGTATGGTGATAGATACAAATGAAAAGTGCATACATCAGATATATGTAGCTATACATACGAACTTAGACATATAAAATATGTACTTATATATCATACATATATTTTAAATAAAGACATAGTGTACTGGGTCCACAACATGGTAGTCTGCCTCCTAGCCTTATAGGTTTACCAGCACTCCTAGGGATAATTTGGTTTACAATTTAACAGTACAGAAGAAAACTGCCTCTAGGATAAGGAAAAACCTGGTGACTACATCTATTAAACTGCATTTTTGTACTAAAATATGGTATATTCATTGGGGTTTGGAAATTTTGTGCTCTGGTTTTACCCCACTCCACTCGCCCTCGCTACATTCAGGAATGCTACATACCCCACCCTACCCCCTATTTCTACCCACCCCCAACAATACACTACAAAAAAACGTTCTCCCTAAAATGTCTTGTCTACTTTTATCAATATTACAAAACAAAATATCTATATTTTCTCTATTGTCCCTATTATTTGTTTTCTAATTCCTCACCATCTATGAAAACCAGGCATACTTAGGTTTCAACTATCCAAAATGCAAAACCTCCTCCCTAGTGAATTCCTTTACAGAAAATCACTTAATGCTCTCTGAAAAAATAATTTTTGTTATTGTAGTTACTATGGTGCTGCTTACCGTGATGAATTTGAAGTCTTCTTAAGACACTTAGTCTTGCTGGCTGGATTCTTCAGAAATCAAAGTCTGGTTATACTTGCATTCACAGTCTGTTGCATACAGAAACTGGCAGAATATACACTGATGAGAGAATATACTTTGCAGCATCAACTTAGAGCAGTAACAAATAACTTTTTATAATAAACCACACAGACTAACATTGCCGCTTCAGGTACTGTTCCACGTTACTTCTCATATAGTACAGATGATGTGAGAGATATAACATTTACCTCGGGACAAATGTGTCCCTACCAATACCCCTCTCATAACTGGATTTAATACAGACTTTATATATATTTTTAGTTAAGCACTCCCTCATGGTTTTGGAAAGATACTGCTTTGATGATGCAAATGCTGACACATCTGTTCTTGTGCAAATGC
Source organism: Protopterus annectens (assembly GCF_019279795.1). Classification (NCBI taxonomy): domain Eukaryota; kingdom Metazoa; phylum Chordata; order Ceratodontiformes; family Protopteridae; genus Protopterus; species Protopterus annectens. The sequence continues at coordinate 885,389,065 of NC_056734.1, forward strand.
TGATAAGTGAGAAAAACATATTTTTAAGGAAATGCCTTGTGAATAAACTTTCTTAGAAAAGTCTTGAAATAAAATGTATACTTAAGGGGAGAAGTGCCTCCAAAACAAAGTTATAAGTCCAGTAGAAAAAAGAAATTAGAAGCACACCACGACAATCAAAGCCAACTTAAAAAGCTGATGTGTCCTTTATTTGTAGAAAGTAAGCACTTTCATGCCTCACAGGGCACTTCTTCAGACTTTAATGAAAATAAAAAGTAAAAAAACTCCCTTATATCTCTACTTAACTCTTTCTTAAGCCAATGAAATCTCTGAATGTCAATTAGCTAATTAATTCTAATTAATTCTAATTTACAGCATTTAATTTCCTTGTCTTTAGAGAGATCTTTATAAAGACAGTTGTTGACTGATAGAATTGTCTAATAAAACTGGCAGTCTACTGTGAGTTTCTAAAAATAATAATAAAATATTAATAAAATATATTCATACACATGATGTACCTATACTAAACAGACATACATAAAAATTCATATAGAAACATAAAATATAAAAATACATAAACATATAAATATGAAAATGTAAAAAATACATACATATACATATCCATATCTGTATACTTATATGTGACTCAATCTATACCTCGATGTTATGTATAAATATATAAGTATGTAAAAGTATATATATATATATATGTAAATAAGTATGTATAAAAAATATATATAAAAATATATATATATGATACATAAAAAAAAATATATATATATATATATATGAATATATATGTGGACGTATGAAATAAATTTAATATATGATGGAAATGTGTGTGAATGTAAATATAAAAGGGAATGTAAAAATGTATATAAAAAAGTATGTATATGCTTATATATGTATGTGAGAATCGCATGAATGTGTATGTGAGAGTATGTGGTAAAAATCAGTATGAATTAAGTGCAATATGTGTACTTGAATGAGAGAAGCTAGTGTATGCAAGTGAAGAACTGTATGGAAAGAGCAGGGTTGTTAATGTCTCAATGGTCTATCTTTCAAAAAGGGTTTTAAAGAAACTCTATCATTGAGACCATGTCTAATATCAGCTTGTAGTCTGATTATCCATTTGTTATCTTCTTTTTCAGTAAAGTTGCTTATGTTTCCTAGCCTTGTGGTGGTATGTATCAGTTCTAAAACCATGAACTTAAATTTATGTGTGGTATCATTATAAATCACATGTTTGGCTAGGGCATTGGTCTCATTCTCTTTGCTTATGGCATATAGATGTTCCCTAATTCTCTCTCTTAATGTTCTATTCGTTTTACCAACATAATACATATTGCATTTCTGACAAACACCTAAATAAACAACATTTCTGGAAGCACAACTAGCATAGAAATCAAACTCATAACATACTTGTGTGTCAGGATGTATAAAAGTATTTCTATTATATATATATTGACACTGGTTACAATTGTAACAAGGAAAAGTTCCCTTTTTTACTGAAAGTATTCTAGTCTGTTTGTGCTCATAACATAGTAGTCTCTTCAAGGACCTAGTGTTCTTATAACTGAAGCTCGGATGTTGACCTACTATCTTACTAATCTCTTCATCTAAAGTCAAAATTCCCCAGTTCTTTCTAATAACATCTGTTATCATTATATTACAGTTAGTATAAGAAATATTAGCTCTTTGTCCAATCTTGTTATTTCTTTTCTGATGAACTACCATATTATTATTCTGTTGTTCAACACCTGCTATATATGGACGTCCTTTACCTGTTCGATCCACATAATTTAGATTCTCTAAATCTTTTTTATTATAACCCCTGTCTGATAAATCCTTTTCTGTGTCTAATAAGGCCTTTTCAAAAATTTCCTGTTTACTAGTTAACCTTGAGCATCTCAATGCCTGGTTCTTTACCACGTTTTTATATATATGTGGGGGATGCATACTGGTTCTGTGTAAGAAGGCATTTCTTCGACAGGGTTTCCTATAGATCGATGTATGTATCTTATCTCTATCTTTTGAAATCAACACATCTAGAAACTCTATATAATCTTTTGAGCAGTTACTAGTTAATGTTAAAAAGCTAGTGGTGCCATTTATATAGGTAATAAAATCATTGAGTGATTCATAGTCTCCTCCCCAAATCAAAAGAGGTCATCCACAAATCTCTTATAAAGTCTAACATATTTAGAGAAAACAGTATGTTGTAGAATGTATGTATGCGCCCAGTAAGGAAGTACTAAACTTGGATATGAGTTGGCATGGGGTACCCATTGCCACTCCTGTTGTTTGCAAAAAATACTTATCAGCAAATATGAAAACATTATTATTCAAAATTATTTCCAATAACATTATAATCTTAATTACCTCATCCCTTGTTATATCTTTCTGAATTAGGTACAACCTTAAATATTCTAGACCTACATCATTGGGTATACATGTAAATAGGGACTTTACATCCAGGGTTACTAGATAATCTGTTTCCATCAAGAGCCCATCATTATTTAATGTAGTTAGTGCTTCTAAAAACTGTTGCATGTCCCTAGGAATAGATGTAGTTGTTTGTACAATAGGTTTTAGCTGTTTCTCTATACAGATGGAGATGCTCTCAGTTAACCATCCCTTACCTGAGACTATGGGTCTCAGAGGTGGTTTTTGTAGGTTCTTATGAATCTTTGGTAAACCTCTAAACATAGGAACTAGTGGTTTCTCAATAAGAAAGTATTTGTAAAGATCATTATCTATAATAGAGCACATTAGCATATCATATAAATCTGTGTATACATTCTTAATTAAAACATTCAATTCCATAGGAGTTAAGTACTTATAGGTAGTCTGTTCAGACAACATGTCAGTTATTTCTTTCTCATAAAAGTCCTTGTCTAATATCACAGTGGCACCTCCCTTATCCGCAGGCCTAATCACAATATTTACATTATCCTGTAATTCATTTAAAGCTTGTCTTTCTTCACTAGTTAAATTAAAAAACTGCGTTTTTGGCTTACAAGATCTATCATTAAACAGTGCTAATAAGTCCGCAGTACATGCTTTTTCAAAACATTCTAAATAACTGTGTAGTGGAGGTATAAAAGTTGATGGTTTAGAAAATACACCGACATTGTTATTCATTAAACCTTGATCATCATTATTGTATAGTAAGCCTAATGCTACCTTTCTAGTAAAGCACTTTAGGTCAATTATAATATTAGTTACATCAACAGACTGTGAAGGAATAAAAGATAATCCTTTATTCAAAACAGTTACCTCCATTGACGTTAAAGTATGTTTCGATAAGTTCACTATTAAGTCCTTTGTGCTTGCTTCAGAATTTTCTTCTGGAATTCGTATGGCTCCTCGGACGTCTTCTTCTTGCGCCCCTTGTAAGTCGGACTCCATTCTTGTCTGTTCATAGGTTTGAACAAAAGGGGAAAATGGAGCTCTTCATGTAATTCTCTGAATTGTCCTTGAATGTAGCGACAGGCTCAGCGTGTAAAGCAGTAACACAGTACGATCGAGTTACTGTTCCTACCACCACTACCGGTTCTATTACATCATTTCTGGCTAATAGCATGCAAAACGAGAAAGAGGTAGTGGTGGAGATACACGCTGAGCCTGTTGCTACATTCAAGGACAATTCAGAGCCTGTCTCTTCATTCAAAGACAATCTTCAACCGGTCGTTCGACCTAAAACGACGCTAACAACAACGACAGTAATAGATACCATAGAGGAATTACATGAAAAGCTCCATTTTCCCCTTTCGTTCAAACCTATGAACAGACAAGAATGGAGTCCGACTTACAAGGGGCGCAAGAGGAAGACGTCCGAGGAGCCATACGAATTCCAGAAGAAAATTCTGAAGCAAGCACAAAGGACTTAATAGTGAACTTATCGAAACATACTTTAACGTCAATGGAGGTAACTGTTTTGAATAAAGGATTATCTTTTATTCCTTCACAGTCTGTTGATGTAACTAATATTATAATTGACCTAAAGTGCTTTACTAGAAATGTAGCATTAGGCTTACTATACAATAATGATGATCAAGGTTTAATGAATAACAATGTCGGTGTATTTTCTAAACCATCAACTTTTATACCTCCACTACACAGTTATTTAGAATGTTTTGAAAAAGCATGTACTGCGGACTTATTAGCACTGTTTAATGATAGATCTTGTAAGCCAAAACGCAGTTTTTATTTAACTAGTGAAGAAAGACAAGCTTTAAATGAATTACAGGATAATGTAAATATTGTGATTAGGCTCATGGATAAGGGAGGTGCCACTGTGATATTAGACAAGGACTTTTATGAGAAAGAAATAACTGACATGTTGTCTGAACAGACTACCTATAAGTGCTTAACTGCTATGGAATTGAATGTTTTAATTAAGAATGTATACACAGATTTATATGATATGCTAATGTGCTCTATTATAGATAATGATCTTTACAAATACTTTCTTATTGAGAAACCACTAGTTCCTATGTTTAGAGGTTTACCAAAGATTCATAAGAACCTACAAAAACCACCTCTGAGACCCATAGTCTCAGGTAAGGGATGGCTAACTGAGAGCATCTCCATCTATATAGAGAAACAGCTAAAACCTATTGTACAAACAACTACATCTATTCTTAGGGACACGCAACAGTTTTTAGAAGCACTAACTACATTAAATAATGATGGGCTCTTGATGGAAACAGATTATCTAGTAACCCTGGATGTAAAGTCCCTATTTACATGTATACCCAATGATGTAGGTCTAGAATATTTAAGGTTGTACCTAATTCAGAAAGATATAACAAGGGATGAGGTAATTAAGATTATAATGTTATTGGAAATAATTTTGAATAATAATGTTTTCATATTTGCTGATAAGTATTTTTTTGCAAACAACAGGAGTGGCAATGGGTACCCCATGTGCCAACTCATATGCAAATTTAGTACTTGCTTACTGGGAGCATACATACATTCTACAACATACTGGTTTTTCTAAATATATTAGACTTTATAAGAGATTTGTGGATGACCTCTTTTTGATTTGGGGAGGAGACTATGAATCACTCAATGATTTTATTACCTATATAAATGGCACCACTAGCTTTTTAACATTAACTAGTAACTGCTCAAAAGATTCTATAGAGTTTCTAGATGTGTTGATTTCAAAAGATAGAGATAAGATACATACATCGATCTATAGGAAACCCTGTCAAAGAAATGCCTTCTTACACAGAACCAGTATGCACCCCCCACATATATATAAAAACGTGGTAAAGAACCAGGCATTGAGATGCTCAAGGTTAACTAGTAAACAGGAAATTTTTGAAAAAGCCTTATTAGACACAGAAAAGGATTTATCAGACAGGGGTTATAATAAAAAAGATTTAGAGAATCTAAATTATGTGGATCGAACAGGTAAAGGACGTCCATATATAGAAGGTGCTGAACAACAGAATAATGATATGGTAGTTCATCAGAAAAGAAATAACAAGATTGGACAAAGAGTTAATATTCCTTATACTAACTGTAATAGAATGATAACAGATGTTATTAGAAAGAACTGGGAAATTTTGACTTTAGATGAAGAGATTTGTAAGATAGTAGGTCAACATCCGAGCTTCAGTTATAAGAACACTAGGTCCTTAAAGAGACTACTATGTTATGAGCACAAACAGACTAGAATACTTTCAGTAAAAAAGGGAACTTTTCCTTGTTACAATTGTAACCAGTGTCAATATATATATATAATAGAAATACTTTTATACATCCTGACACACAAGTATGTTATGAGTTTGATTTCTATGCTAGTTGTGCTTCCAGAAATGTTGTTTATTTAGGTGTTTGTCAGAAATGCAATATGTATTATGTTGGTAAAACAAATAGAACATTAAGAGAGAGAATTAGGGAACATCTATATGCCATAAGCAAAGAGAATGAGACCAATGCCCTAGCCAAACATGTGATTTATAATGATACCACACATAAATTTAAGTTCATGGTTTTAGAACTGATCCATACCACCACAAGGCTAGGAAACATAAGCAACTTTACTGAAAAAGAAGAGAACAAATGGATAATCAGACTACAAGCTGATATTAGACATGGTCTCAATGATAGAGTTTCTTTAAAACCCTTTTTGAAAGATAGACCATTGAGACATTAACAACACTGCTCTTTCCATACAGTTCTTCACTTGCATACACTAGCTTCTCTCATTCAAGTACACATATTGCACTTAATTCATACTGATTTTTACCACATACTCTCACATACACATTCATGCGATTCTCACATACATATATAAGCATATACATACTTTTTTATATACATTTTTACATTCCCTTTTATATTTACATTCACACACATTTCCATCATATATTAAATTTATTTCATACGTCCACATATATATTTATATATATATATATATATATATATATATATATATATATTTTTTTTTTTTTGTTATGTATCATATATATATATTTTTATATATATTTTTTATACATACTTATTTACATATATATATATACTTTTACATACTTATATATTTATACATAACATCGAGGTATAGATTGAGTCACATATAAGTATACAGATATGGATATGTATATGTATGTATTTTTTACATTTTCATATTTATATGTTTATGTATTTTTATATTTTTATGTTTCTATATGAATTTTTATGTATGTCTGTTTGCGTATAGGTACATCATGTGTATGAATATATTTTATTAATATTTTATTATTATTTTTAGAAACTCACAGTAGACTGCCAGTTTTATTAGACAATTCTATCAGTCAACAACTGTCTTTATAAATATCTCTCTAAAGGCAAGGAAATTAAATGCTGTAAATTAGAATTAATTAGAATTAATTAGCTAATTGACATTCAGAGATTTCATTGGCTTAAGAAAGAGTTAAGTAGAGATATAAGGGAGTTTTTTTACTTTTTATTTTCATTAAAGTCTGAAGAAGCGCCCTGTGAGGCGTGAAAGCGCTTACTTTCTACAAATAAAGGATACATCAGCTTTTTAAGTTGGCTTCGATTGTCATGGTGTGCTTCTAATTTCTTTTTTCTACTTTCTTAGAAAAGCATATTTTTAAACTTTCTTAGAAAAGCATATTTTTCAAGGAAACGCCTCGTGGATAAAGACATGCCCTGTTGTCAATTCTTTAAAGAAAGCAGACTAGTTTTTTTCTGATATATCCTGTTTTTTTTTTTTTTACATTCTTGCCAAGTCTGTAAGAAGTCAGCTTTCTTGATGTGTGTGTAATACACGCATAAGCAAGTTCCTTATTTTTTTAAGCCACAGTCATTTAGTATGGATGCTAATCACATATTACTAAACTCTATTTCTACATTTAAGCAAGCTTTATCTTATTCCTTATTTATGTTGCATATTTGTAGCAAAGTTACTTTCAACCTTACTATATTTTTGAGCATAATCTTACAATTCTTTCTATTTATTTTAAAACATACTTAAAATACTTTATACTGATATGTATTTTTGATCACATTATATAGAAGACCCATTAAGAAACAAAACATTTAGATACATACTTTTGATACAAGTCAAAATGCAATTTTACATAGCAAATACAATTATATCAAGTATTACTACTAAAACTGAATATATTTAACAGCTTTTTCTTTTGCAGACCATTCTCTGAAAATATGTCATCAGTTATGGGCTGTGTCTGCTTTAGTCTTATTTTTTAACTTAATTAATTTATTCTTTTGCAATCACATAATTTAATTTATAACTTAGAACTCTTTCATTAACTCTTTGCAACTGTTGAATTAACTTGTTACTTTTATTAATATCAAAAGATTAGAGATAGACTAATATCTATAAGAGGCAAAAACTATGTACTACTGCAAGCATTTATGCACTGCTGAAAATATACAGTTTCAATTTCATTTTAACCATAACATTGTGGTCATGTCTCTCAACTGCCCATTAACATCTTGGTAAAGTAATGAACTGGGCTTAGCTAATAAATATTTGAATGTAATTATTCCAGTATATTTAATACTTTAGGATTTAAAAAAAAACATGATTTGTACACTAAAGAATGCTATGTGCATATTAGTCCATTAGTTGTATGAATACAATATTTAATATAATTTTATTTTAACTAGGGTAACCAATACTATTTTAATGATAAAATGATGGTCCAAAAACCAGTAATAAGACTCCAACTTAAAACTAGTGATAATATTACAACTTAACAAATTACTTTTGAACTTATTACACTGTATCCTGTAAAGTATGTATTTACACAGACTGTTTGCTATTCATGCATTTCAATCTAGTAGCTATCCTGGACCCAATTTTTTTTTGAAACATGATTTTTCACACATATTTGTTACTAGACATTAATTTCATTTGTACTGAATTAATTTGTATTTTAGAAAATTCTTATGTCTCTTTAGAAGTATCTAGTGAAACTGCCACCAGAGGCAACTACATACCCATAAATTAGAAATATTTATGCTTTTTGCATACCAACATTGTATTGCCAAAAAAAATGTTTTAAAAATAGTGATCATTCTTGCTCAATTTTTACATATCTTTACTTTTTCTTGTGTGGCTTTAATAAAGCAATTTTAAGCCATCTCTTGTATAGCTTTGCAGTTTGACAGGTTGTAAATATAATTTAATACTAAGCAATAGAATAATAACTAGAATGATAGCCTTTAGCAACTTGTAAAATATCTTATTTTGTCAGGTTTAATCTGTTTACCAATATTTTTAATGCACTAATACCTGTTTTTCCCTTCCTCCTGAAATATTGTCAAGAAAGAATGAGATATTATTTCTTCCTGTAGCTTTATTTTAGATCCTTTTGCAATACTGCTCACACAGTCAGTGTAAAACTGAGAAAGTACCCCTCCCCCTGTAGTATTGCCGTATTGTTTATTTGCTTTAAAATGTATGTCAGCCCAACACTTTGGTTATACATTTGCTTTATTAGGTTTGGCTGTTTTCTTTTCTGTTGCCCTTGCTATCTACTTCTAATAGTAGTTATTTGTACCTTCCTGTATAATTGATTTGAATTGTATGTATACTATAGCCCATTTGTTGGCTGTACTTGATGTAACTGAGTTTTTTTTTTACTTTTATCAGTGACATATATGCACAATTGTGATATTTTATTACATTTGCCAAATAATGTTCCATGTGAAAATTTTAGCAATTATGTTTTAATAACAATAAGTTTTTAGAAAAACTCAAGCCACTTGTTTGGCAATCAGTCTTGTTTCTTATCTTATCTGTTCAACATTTCCTGTAACTATTCATCCAGTCTAGAAAGGTTTCAGCTCACATTTCAGTTAACCCTTTTAGCATTTTTCCTTTAATCATCTGTTAGTAAAATGCAGATACAAAACACTTCGTATTATATTTGTGATTTGCATAACTATGCAAACTGAACATTATTTTACAATTAGCTTACATATTTTTTAACTTTTGATTTCAGTATTTTTATTTATTTATTTAACTGCTCTGCCATTCATTTTACAAAGACTGTTTGACTAATTCCATCTATGATTTTATTTCTTTTTAAAATTCAGAACTTTAACTGGTGTGGTGTTACTATACAATTATAAAAAAAATTAAAAAAACAAATAGATATTAGCTTAACAAACATGTTTATATTTACAATATTTATATTTGCTGTTGTCTGCCTGTTATTCTTGTGCATTGTATAAAAAGAAAATACATGCATGTCAGTCTTGTGACTTTAAATCGTTACTCTTATTAACTATTTTTATTTATTTTTTATAAACTAGAACTGTTTTGTTTACCTTTTGACTATGCTATGAGAATGGCAGTCATATGCTCTACTTTACTGTAGTACTGATAAATATCTTGCTTTAATTGAATGGAAGTTTTAAACATTTGAGAATGATTTGTATTTTACCATCCTACCATGTATGCTTAACCATTTTCAAAACACAAACATATTATAAAATATATCTCTTTTGTACAGATCAGCTGTAGTTGCCTGCTCTTTCCCAATGTTCTCTTAAGCTCAGCTAATTTATTTCCTTTATTTTGTAACTGCTATTTAAGAGTTTCCTGTAATGTTGCATGGTCTTTCTGACCTTCTTTAGTAACCAGTTCTGCTGAATTTAAAACTCCTATGCACTTTTGGAAAAATAAACTTCCTGAACTCATTGTGTCTGTCTCTTAGAAGTTTATTACATTCTTTTGTAACAAAACGTACTAGAGGTCCTGTCAGTAACTGAGTTGACTCCTGTTGCAACTCTGAGATTAACCTTTAACATGTGGTGACAGGACATAACTGTTTAACATCTGAATCGCACAATAAATATGTGTCATACCCCCACATGGTTTTCTTTGAGATACCAGTCAAATATTGTAATACATTTGCATAATGCCTTACTATCAACCTGCCTTAATAAGGTTTTACATTTACTAATGTGCTGTGTATACCAACATTGCAATTTACTAAAGCATTGTTTACTTCTGCATGAATTATGTCTAATAGCATCCATACTAAAAACGTGACACAGAAACAAGTCTTACCAGTGAGCAAGAAAACAGGTGATCAGGCTGTTGTTGCTGATGGCTGGAAATTTTTCAGAGTCACTTAAGAAGCTGGGGAAACACAACAGGCAGTGGACTGCTGTTAAATTAGATAGCCACCATTTCTTGGAAAATTTATGGCACTACAAATTTCCTGGACTTCAGGCTCAATCCGGATTCAGATGTCTGATAAAACTTTACTGCTGAAAGCTGTGTATACCAACATTGCAATTTACTAAAGCATTGTTTACTTCTGCATGAATTATGTCTAATAGCATCCATACTAAAAACGTGACACAGAAACAAGTCTTACCAGTGAGCAAGAAAACAGGTGATTAGGCTGTTGTTGCTGATGGCTGGAAATTTTTCAGAGTCACTTAAGAAGCTGGGGAAACACAACAGGCAGCGGACTGCTGTTAAATTAGATAGCCACATTTTCTTGGAAAATTTATGGCACTACAAATTTCCTGGACTTCAGGCTCAATCCGGATTCAGATGTCTGATAAAACTTTACTGCTGAAAGCTGCATAAACTGGAGTACAACTGCAAACAAACTTCACTTTCGACACAGGAACCAACTGTGAAAATGTAGTAAATGTCAAAAAAACAGCAAAGTTTCCAAGCACGGCTTAGTTCAAAATATTTAATGGGCACAAAAAATACACAGGGTAAGTGCTTTCATGGACCAAAGCTTCCGCTGATGAAGCGGAGCTTTGGTCCGTGAAAGTGCTTACCCTGTGTATTTTTTGTACCCACTAAATATTTTGAACTAAGCCATGCTTGGAATCTTTGCTGTTTCTTTGACATAAACTAGAGAACCTCTGTTTAGAAATTACACATACGTACAACTGTTAGGTGCTGCAATTTGACTGAAGTGACCCTCTGCAGGGCTTACTCTTCCCTCTGTGTTCGAATGAAGGTAGACTCACCACTGAAAAATTTATTTTTGTCATTGTAGTTACTATGGTGCTGCTTACTGTGATGGATTTGAAGTCTTCTTAAGACACTCAGTCTTGCTGGCTGGATTCTGCTGAAATGAAAGTCTGGTTATAGTTGCATTCACAGTCTGTTGCATACAGAAACTTGCAGAATATACACTAATGAGAGAATATACTTTGCAGCATCAACTTAGAGCAGTAACAAATAACTTTGTATAATAAACCACACGGACTAACGTTGCCGCTTCAGGTACTGTTCTACTTTACTTCTCATATAGTACAGATGATGTGAGAGATATAACATTTACCTCGGGACAAATGTGTCCCTACCAATATCCCTAACATAACTGGATTTAATACAGACTTTATATATTTTTTTAGTTAAGCACTCCCTCTTGATTTTGGAAAGATACTGTCTTGATGACGCAAATGCTGACACATCTGTTCTTGTGCAAATGCTGATAAGTGCAGAAAGCATATTTTTAAGGAAGCAACACCTTGTGGATAAACTTTCTTAGAAAAGCATATTTTTAAACTTTCTTAGAAAAGCATATTTTTCAAGGAAATGCCTTGTGGATAAACACATGTACTGCTGTCCATTCTTTAAAGAAAGCAGATTATTTTTTTTCTGATATATCCTGTTTTTTTTTTTTTTTTTTACTTTCTTGCCAAGTCTGTAAGACATCAGCTTTCTTGATGTGTGTGTAATACACAAATAAGCAAGTTCCTTATTTTTTAAGCCACAGTCATTTAGTATGGATGCTAATCACATATAACTAAACTCTAGTTCTACATTTAAGCAAGCTTTATCTTATTCCTTATTCATGTTGCATATTTGTAGCAAAGTTACTTTCAACGTTAGTATATTGTTGAGCATAATCTTACACCCCCCCCCTCACAAACACTCCCTCACCCCCTGTAATCAATCACCTAATTTGGTACAAAAATACTTCAACAAAACAATTCCAAAAACTAATATATAAATTTCTAAAGCTAATAGTAAGTCTGGACCTCAATCTAATAAGAGCTGGTGATATCCACCCAAATCCTGGTACATCAATACCTAGCAACAATTCTCACTCTATCAATCCTACTACCCATCAGCCACTAAATAAGTCTCCTAAACAACTTCTGGCCCTCCACTTAAATATCAGAAGCATAATTAAAGTCCATAACTTACATGCCCTTTTAGCCACCTATTCTCCTGACATATTATGCCTCACAGAAACCTGGTTAAAACCAACTACCAAAGATAATGAGGTTCTCCCTCCTGTGTGCAATATACTCAGACTAGACCACACTACTAGGAATGGAGGAGGGGTAGCAATACTCTATAAAAATACTTTTATTGTCACCAGAGATTCCCTACAGCCAACCCCATTTAATAACACATACATTTTGATCACCAAACTACAAATTAATAAAAACAAAACAATAAATATAGTATGTATCTATATTCCCCCAGGTAACAATGCAAACACCCTAGAAGATTTTCTTTACTGGCTATCTAACACATACCCTCAAGAAACCATTGTCATTGGTGACTTCAATATAGATTGGAACACCTGCTTCTCTACTTCCCCTACCTCCCATATTAATCTATATGGGTTTACACAAACTATACCCTCAGCTACCAGGATTAGTAAATCCTCCAACAAAGAAA